>NW_009703228.1:0-15803 GCF_000703405.1 Apaloderma vittatum | reverse complement strand
GGGCTGAAAGGGCTTCAAGGCCCCCTGCGTCCCCGGTACCCTCCGCTCCGCAAAGCCGCGAGAGAAAAAAACAAAACCACAACCCAGCCAAAAATCTCCTGTTTTCATCCTGTGGGCGTAATTACGCGCTGCTCCAGGTAGCTTGGACAATGAGCCTTTTCTTGGGATTCCCTGAACGTAAGCAAACTCTGCCCGGCGGTTTTTCCAGCGGCCCCCGCCCGGCCAGGCTCGCCCGTCTGTTCCCACCTCTGCACCCCCAGAAATATGCGCCGGGATCTGCCACCGCTGGTGCGGGTGCCAGACAAACAGTGTACCAAAATACCCGAACAGCACACGTCCAGGCTTACATGGTCATCTCTTTTTTGGTTTTTCTTTTTTGTTTTGTTTGTTTACAAGCGCTAGTAACCAGTGGTGGTACGTTTGTGGTCTTTCCGTACTTTTCTGCCAAAACAAGGGGGATTTTTGTGATACACTCTGCTTTCTACTCTGCCATTAATTCTCAATTAAGTTGTGGCTGCCCTCTCCCTGGAGGGGTTCAAGGCCAGGTTGGACAGAGCCTTGAGTAGCCTGATCTAGTTGACAGGCGTCCTGCCCATGACAGGGAGGTTGGATTAGATGATCTCTAAGGTCCCTTCCAGCCTAGGCCGTTCTATGATTCAGCTTTTAGCTGTCATTATTTAATCTCAGTGAATACTATTAATTTCCTCTTCTCCCTTCCCCTGAGCTGTCCAGGAGGCAGTTACGTGTCTTCTTTACTCACATTTGATCCTAGATTACAGACTGCACTGCGTTAGCCAAGCTCTGATAAATGGAACATGTAAAATTAAATAATTGTTTAGTCTTAGTGTCAGGTACAAAACATAAATTTCTGAAAAAAGTCTGCTCATATATCTTTTCTAGGTAGAGTCCTAGGAGGCTTTAGTAGACATCCTGCATTATTCTCACTTTACCAGTTCAGTAATGCCGGTAGAAAGATGAGAGCAGATAGGAAGACCAGTTCTGGCAGCATTCCTTACATAAACTGCCTTAAAGAGACTGTGAAATTGGAACCATAAATACTGCGGTATTGACTGGTAGACCTGAGAAGGAAAAAATAACAGTATATCAATTTCTTTTCAAATACCTTAGGATATTATCCACAAAAACCCCAATATGAACTCTGTATCCTAGTGCCTGAGTTGATATACAATTCATCCCTCCCTGTCAAAGACAGTAGAAACATGTAATCAGGATCCCAAATAGTACAGTTAGGACTCCCTGATTGGTTTCTTAATCTAGAGAACTGCCTCATCTCTTATATTTGAACTTTCCCGCCTGCTCTTGAGGAGCTGGATATGATTTGCCTGATATTTTTTGTGTTGATGTTCCTTTTGGGTCATTTTACAATGTAACCACATATCACAGCCTTGCTCTATTTGATGTCTTCTAATTGAGTTGCCTTAAAACGTGCAGAGGTAAACCAAATCTTCTTTCCACAGCTGCTTTTCTCTTCCTTGTGGTCAAAACTGAAAGCTGCCATGTTCAGGAAGTGGAATGCAGCAGTCGCAAACTTGTCTGAAAACTGAGCCTGAGGCTGGCAGCTCTTTCAGTGTCATATTCAAGAAGGCATCTAGAGGTCCTTTCATCTGTTTTTTCACCTCATTATGTTTTGTTTTGTTTCTTTTGCTATTGATTTAACCTGCAACTGCCATACAATAAACACCATTTTACACCAGTTTACTGTATTTAAGAAATGGTAGGTAGTCCACACCTGTCTGTCTTGCATGCAACATTTGTTAATTTTCAGCATATGTTAATATTCTTAGCCCAGCATTCCACCTTGGCTTCCAGATGCTACAGATTGTTAATGATAATATAGTCAGTTTACTCTTTATAATGCTGAAGTGATACGATGTGGCTTTCACTTTCTACTGATCTGCTCGCTGCAGAAATGTAAATGATTAGCCACAGCTGTGATAAGAATGTTAGAGATGCTGGGAACTTATACAGGAAGCAAGAGTGGAGAAGAGACTGTGCAGGTCCCTGTATCACCTCTGTTAATCTCATTCTGAACCTAAAGAAGGCCGCCCAAAACTCGCAGTTCAAACTTTACCGAGTCTCGGAACTGTTGAGGGCAAAAGGGATGTCAGGACAACCCAATTGGACAAGCTTATGTTTAAATGGAATTTCTTGTGTTTCAGTTTGTGCCCACTACCCCTCATCCTCTCATAGAAAACAGTCTAGCTTCATCTCTTCAGACAGAAAATAATCCAGCTTCATCTTTGCTTGCTATGGCAAAATATTAAAGCTCAGTGTTTTGTTAATGTTTCATATTACTTTCCTGAGTCCCTTTCCAAGGCTTGTTCTTGTACTGAGAGGTGTTTCTCAGACAGGCGTGTTTAAGCTATTGTATTTTATTGTGGACTGCCTAGGAGTGCAATGTAGAGATTATTATTGCTTTAAAAGATTACCTGTTAAAAAAAGTTTGCAGCTTTTAGGAAAAATGGATTTTAACTGTGATGTGATTAGCCTTGGATCTCATGAAATCCCTCAGTATTATTTAGATAGGTGTTATTTTTCAGTTTTGTTAGCCAAACTCTGACAGAAATCAGAAGATTAATTTTCCCAGAACTAGACTTTGATAAATATTTGGTTTAGCCTAGCCTAATGTTGAGTCTACGAAAGTTTCATGCTCAGTGATCCACCGTTCTTCCCCCCCTTTTTTTTTTTTGAACATTCTTTAAAAAGCGTGATGATTTAATTGCTAATTGTTTTCATGCTTTAAACAAATTATCAGCAGTCTTATCCCTGCATGATCAAATTTAGCTGTAGAATCCAGTCACTTAATCCTGCTAGTGCTGTATGTTCTTTAACCCTGGGAAAGAATAGAAGCAGCAGGGGGCCAGTTAGCTCATTTGGTTGGAGCGTGGTGCTGCTAACACGGAGGTCACCGGTTCGATTCCCATTCTGTCCCCCTGTGTTGCCTGATCTAGTTGAGAGGTGTCCCTGCCCAGGACAGGGAGGTTGGATTAAGTGATCTCTAAGGTCCCTTCCGGCCTAGGCCGTTCTATGATTCTATGATCTCTGTCCCATGCTGAGTCATGGGTGTGTTGGAAGCAATGTTGGCAATTTGGGTAATAATGAAGAGCGCTCTTTGTCGTCTTAGGGGGCTGTTTAGCTCAGTGGATTGAGCGCGGTGCTGACAGCAATGACAACACCGAGGTCGCAGGTTCGATTCCTGCTCAATCCCCATGTGTTGCCTGGTCTAGTCGAGAGGTGGCATCCCTGCCCAAAACAGGGAGGTTGGACTAGATGGTCTCTAGGGTCCCTTCCAGCCTAGGCCATTCTGTGATTCTATGATTCATCTTCCTCAGATGAATCAGGACCAATCAGGGCAATCAAAGGTGAACGATGGAAAAATGTAATGATGACCAGGTGTTCGGTTTTATAGCTGAAGTATTTGAGATTTTTCTAAAGCAGCTGTTTCCAAAAGTCAGCGCCTCTTCCAGCTCATGGTGCTATTTTCCACAGCATCTACTTATGCCTGTCCATTTTCAACATCGTATATGCTGTCTTTGTGTGTATTTTTAAAATTGCCATATGCAGCAATTGTATCAGTTCTTATGAATAAGATCAGTTTGTTTTCTGTTGAATTGCAAAGTGTCTCAGTTTTCAGGAGCACATCTTCAGCAGACAGCAGGGTATGGCTATATTTTCTATTCGTTTGTGTTTCCAGGACCGTATGTTTGTTTATTGCTTGTGTATGTTTGCAGGACTGAGAGAGAGGTGAATAATACACTGTAATTGTTATTTGGTATAAAATGTGTGAAGGTAAAGAAGAAACTATTAAAAGGAGGTACTCAGGAAACAATTGGAAGTAGAAATTATTATTCGTGGTCTGGGCATAGCTCATTATTTTGCTTGTAGGGACAAAGACAAGGTGTTCTTTCATTTCATGTAACGTGCCAGGTATGATAAATTTGAGGCTGCTTCCTGGCTTCTCAAAGAATCTTTGTCTCTCCCTTTTCCTTTTTTTTTTTCAGTACTTCACCTTTCTCTGTAACCTCCTGGTTAGATGGCAAGAAACTGGATTCACTTATCTCTTTTTCCTACAGAAACTGGGGATGGGATTTTTGAGATTTTTACCTCCTTTTCTTCATCTGAGTTATTTGAGTGCAGCTTCCTTCTTTAGCTTTTCATATCTTCTTTAGGTAACTTCTGTGGAAGTTATTGTCCCTGAGATCATACTGTCCCTTAGATGGTTTGCTGCATTTTGGAGGTGCAACACCAACTCCCCACCTCCCCTAAAAGTAGAGCAATATTAGCATCCTGTAACTCAGAATGCTAATATTGCTCTAATTATTGCACCCAAAGACATCTGGAAAATTATCTTTTTGGAATAAGTTTTAGAAATTAATAGTTACATTCAGAAGGCTTCATAGTCATCTCCTCTCTGTATGGTCTGAGGGAGTAATTACTCATCACTGTATAGTATATTTTTCAGTTTGTCTTCTTAAATTCTCATTTATCAGCATGTATCATTAGCTTATTTTTTGTCATTCCAAGTCTTTTTGGTAGCAAAACCATAAATTGTTGTTGTCCAAACATGCCAGCCTCTTCCTCCGTTTGTAACTTGCTAGTTATAGAGTCAGGGAATTGTTTAGCTTGAAAAAGATATTTCAGATTGTCGTGTCCGACCATTAACCTAGCAATGCCAGGTCCACCACTAAACCAGATCCTTATGCACCACATCTACAAGACTTTTAAATACCTCCAGAGATTATGACTCCACCACTTCCCTGAGCAGCCTGTTAAAACTCTTGTGCTTGAAACCCCTTTCCTAAAGTCCAATCTAAACCTCCCCTGACACAACCTGAGCCTATTTCCTCTCGTACTTTCACTTGTTGCTTGGAAGAAGAAATTGACCCTCACCTCGCTATAACCTCCTTTCAGGTAGTTGTAGAGAGTGATAAGGTCTCCCCTCAGCCTCCTGTTCTTCAGACTACACAACCCTGGTTCCCTCAGCTGCTCCTCGTAAGACTTCTTCTCCAGACCCTTGACCAGCTTTGCTGCCCTTTTTCTGGACACACTTCAGCACCTCACAGAGTCACAGAATTGCTGAGGCTGGAAAAGACTCTGAGATCATGAAGTCCAGCCTATGACCCAACACCACCACATCGGCCAGACCACGGCACTAAGTGCCACATCCAGCCTCTCCTTGAACACCTCCAGGGACGGTGACTCCACCACTTCCCTGGGCAGTGCATCCCAGTGCCTGAGCACCCTCTCTGTGAGGAAGTGTCTCCTGAGATCCAACCTAAACCTCCCCTGATGCAGTTTCAGGCCGTGCCCTCTCATCCTGTCACCAGTTGCCTGGGAGAAGAGCCTGACTCCACCTGACTACAAATTCCCTTCAGGCAGTTACAGAGAGTGATAAGGTCCCCCCTGAGTCTCCTCTTCTCCAGGCTGAACACCTCCAGCTCCCTCAGCCTCTCCTCCTAGGGCTTTCCCTCTGGTCCCTTCCCCAGCCTCGTTGCTCTCCTCTGAACTCACTCCAGCACCTCAGTGACTATTGCAAGAAAAAGGGACACAATTGTTTTTCTGTTCCTTTTTTCTTCTTTTAATTGCCATTTCTCTTTGTTACCAGTTTCTCATATTAAATTAAATCACAATCTTCCCAAAATATTTGTGTCTTAAAAAAAAAATAGTAAAAACTTAAAACGACAAAAATCCTTATGTTAGAAAGATATGGATAACTAACCCGAATATTTTTGGCCTGAGTTCTGGACCAATGAATAATTTCCATGAGTCACTAATCTAGCACTCTGGTGATGTTATTGGAGGATATAGTGGAGAAACCACAGTGAGAGCTGTTAAAGCTATTGGGAATTTTTCTCACTGTATTTCCCTGTAAGTGAAATAAAACCCTTCATTTCTTACTCGTCCCCTCTCCTCAAATAGGATACCACCATTCCTAAAAAACTCAGTGAGGTTGCTGTGGGTCTCTGTGTGTGTTTTTCATCATGGATGCTTTTACAACTTAATTCTACGTCTTGTTCTTGAATTCTACCATAAAGCTTCTCTAATCTAGATGTTTCTTGTGACCACTTGAAACTCAGCCAGGTAAAGTGATCCAAACCTTTTCCTTCTGCAGGCTCCCTAAATAGCGTGCCACTTCCCATCATCATAAATTAATTGGTAACCTTCAGCACCCCAAGTTATGCCCTCGTGAAATTTTATTTTTCCTCAACTTCCATGAACTTCTCTTCTCTTGTATTCCTCTTAATCTTTAAAGCTTTTTACTGTTGTCATAGAAGTTGATAATAGTTAGGTTGATAGTTTAATGATGCATCTGCTTCTGATTGCATTTTTTTATTCACTGGTTCTTTTCTTTTACATAGATAATGCTCAAGGAACAAGCAAAATTGCCTCTGCTAGTTCAGTCTTTCTGTAGCAGAAACACTGTTAACAGAACACCGTTTTGGCCTGTGGTTAGAGCTCCTCTGGGATAGTAGTTGTTTTGTTATTCCTATTTAAAGTGTGTGGAAACCAGAATTGAGGCCTAGCAGATTTTAGGCACTTATGCCAAAAGGTTCAACATAGAACAATCTGCCACAGAGCAGTAAAAGGTATTACAGGACACTAGATTCCTGCAAAATCTGTTAGCCTTGTGGAAAAAAGATGTCTTTTTATTGCAAAATTTGACTTATTTGTAAATCAAGTAATAAATTCTCTTGTCATTTTTTAAATACTCATTTCTTTTGGATGACTTAAAAACATTGAAAGAGGAAGGGAAAGTATAGGGTTCATAACATTTTATTTGGAAACAGAGGTAAAAATTCTTCCAGCCCTAAACTATTATATTTCCTGCGGTCTGTAAAAATACGCTTTCACAGCTTTGCATAGATTGAGCTTGTGGAACTGTGGTATCTCACACCATGCTGGTGTACTCTGCCTGACCTTTGGTGGGGCTTTTTTTTGTGTTTGTTTTTTTTTGTTTGTTTATGCCAATCATTTACTGGTATGTATGAAATCTAGTAATAAATACCAATGTCAACAGAGCTTGAAGTCAAATTAAGACAGTTCTAGTAAATTACTGTAACTACTATCACAACATGAAAATTGAAGAAGAGGAAGGTAAAGTGGCCTCCAATGGAAGAAATGTCAAATGGCTTGACAATGCCAATATATCACTGTTTAATTTTTTACCATGATGGGAATTCAAAAGTAGAAAGAAATACATATTTAATCACATTAAACATAAAAGTTTATATTTGTATGATTTGCAGAAAGCAAACCAAACTGACCACATCTAGTTTTAGTATTGTTCAGGTAATTGTATAGTAGTGGTTACTAGACATCAGAATAACCTGTCTTTCAGGAAACATCTACAGCTTACGCCTCAGGCAAAATTAAATTAAAATGAGATTTCTTTAATACCTTTATTTGAATTATCCTCTTAACTTTTTAAATACTTTTAATTAAATTTTAATATGCCATATTTATGAATACAGCACTGTAGGTTTATTTTTATATTAGACGAATTTACACTATGTTAGACTAATTGGTCTGAATTTCATTACTGTCTTATTTCGTTGATAATTTCATATTTTATGAAAAATGTCCAGTTTTATTACATTTATAATAGCTCTTTATATTTAACATAATTTGTATGTTTGCTTCGGAGCAAATTCAGTGATTATGATTTTAAATTAGCTTGCTTTTGAACTGCACGTGTCAGTATTGGTTTGTCTTCTTTTTACGGGGAAGGAGGGCAGGGCCCATCAACACATGAGGACTTTGTCACACAGAACATTGTGTTGGGCTTACAACCTCTGATGGCGTTTTGAAACTTAGTTTGTTTTTACCCCCCCCCCTCTACTTTTTCTGGGCTCCTTGCCAGTAGTGTAGCGTGGAAGGAAGAGTAGCCCTGCAGTGCATCCTGTGGGTTCTGTTTGTCTTTACCCTTGCACCTTGCAGAAATATTTTCCTCTGCGGACCAGCTGCCACTGAAAGTGTAGGGCTACGCACAGCATCTGCCTGAAGACTTTGACCTCC
Organism: Apaloderma vittatum; assembly: GCF_000703405.1. Classification (NCBI taxonomy): domain Eukaryota; kingdom Metazoa; phylum Chordata; class Aves; order Trogoniformes; family Trogonidae; genus Apaloderma; species Apaloderma vittatum. The sequence continues at coordinate 7,766 of NW_009703228.1, read as the reverse complement.
TGGGCTTCAAGAAGGCAAAAGCCAGACCCTCACTGATTCACTTCCAGTCCATGTCGCTGTCTCTTTCTTTCACTGGAAAGTACGTGGGTTTGTGAAACTTCCCCTCCCGCCAACATTCCCTTTTTACCTTCTGATTTCTTTCTTAGGCAGTTGAATGTTGGAGGAGGTTGGCATTTCTACAAATTGATTTGGAAAGATGCTGCGTGATCTGAAAATTTAAACCAGTATCTTGTGTCTTCTGGAGAGTTAAAATATTTTGAAGCTTGAATATGTGCTTTTTACTTCTTTGCAGATTCAGTCTTGCGTATGGAATTGTTGAAGATTTGGGATCAATCAAGAAACATTTTTGCATGCAAAAAAGGATCCTTTTGGTTTATCTGTTTTAAAATTATCAAGTGGGGTACTTGATAACTCATCTACAAGATTTCTTCATTGACGTCTGAAGAACAAAGTGCTTTTCAACCTGTACTTCTGTAGCACTATGACTAACTGTAAAGGCAGACCTACCATCTCCAAAACAAATAGCAAAGCTCATGACAGAGAAGGTTTTGTTAACTGGACCATAAATCTTAATACAATTCAGTCTGATAAATTTTTGAGACTGCTTTTGAGTATGGTTCCTGTTGTTTACCAAATAAACCAGGATGAAAGACACAAAAAAGTGAACAGTGTCTTGCAAGATGCATTACGACCAGCAGGACACAATTTTAATGTTAGGTCTGAGCAACACACAGAGTACCATCACTTCTCAGAACCAAGTTTTCATGGTAGTAGTGGACACAGCCCATCCAGCTGTAGCCCTAAATATGATGATTTTGCCAGTTATAGTTACTGTGATGGAATGGACACTTCAGAAACAGATGCCATGTTGCAGGAAGACAACCTGTCTAGTGACAGTAATGAAGATGTCATTGTGGAAGGAAGTAGAAAACAACCCAAAGAATCTAGTAGTATTATGGCATTACAGATACTTGTACCTTTTTTGCTAGCAGGATTTGGAACAGTTTCTGCTGGCATGGTGTTGGATATTGTACAGGTTGGTATTTGCTTTGGAAGATATTTTATTTTAAAAGGTAGTCTGTGAGGTTTATAGTTGTAGTGTGTGATGTTGTAGATGTTTATGTTATGGAGGAGTAATTAGGTCTCTTTATGATTCTGCTGATATGAACTCCTTTTCCCCAAACCTCGTATTAAAAAGTTGCAGTGTTTCATTTGGAACGTTTCACATCTTGGTAAGTGTTTAGCCACAGTGAGCTGTTGAATAAAACCGTTACCTTCTGCTTTAATTAAGGATAGAAATATAGTCATGGTTCAAAATTCTGCTGACACTAGTACGTGTATACATAGCCAAGTGGGAGTTGCAATTAACCATGATGCTGCAATACATATGAGTTTAAAAAGAATAGAAGATTGTATTGCATTATCTCATTTCTTTGTGTGTTTCAAGTCCATGCAGTCTTTGAAATGATGTGTAGATTTGGTCCATGATGATGCATATGGTGTAAGAAAATGTGCATTACATTCATATGTTACATGAAATATATATGAAGTGATTTAGAGGGTTTTTTTGAATATTCAGGTGTGTGTAACTGACTTGTTCACGTAATATTAGATACACTGAATGCTTGGAAACATCAGAGGCATGAACAGGGCTGTAAAGTCTCGCCCACCTTGAAATATAGTTACAGTAGATCCAGGAAAGTCAGCTTATCTTGGTTTGTGGTAGCAGATATAACTAATGATAGTTATTCAGGGCTAAGATAAAATACAACTTTCAGTTACAAGACTGAAGTTTAATAATATTTTTTAAACCTGTTTTGGAGTATTATATCTCTAAGACTGTACTGATATGGAACATTTTGAGATGGATTTCTAGTTTAACACAGTTGTAGATATCAGCAGTATTTCAGTGGAGTTAAAAATAACAGTTGCCTATGAAATAGTTCTTTGTGCAGTGATATTTGAAGAAAATTCTGGAGACAAGAACAATTAAAGGTTTATTGGACTAGCTTATTTTCTCGCCTTCTTGGCATTTTGAAGGCTCTGTTTACTTTTATTTTCTACCTAATTTGATTTTTTTAAAAAAAATTCTTATAAATGCCAACACATGGATTATCTCTTTCTGTATGAATAGATTAACAAAGAAATATTTAAAAAAAATGAAATAACCACAATATTTAAACAGAAAGACAGTAAAATAATGTTTGGGTTTTGTGGTGTTTTTTTTTTTTCATTCAGCTTCAGCATTTTCTTTAGCTACACCTAAAGAGTTTACAAAGTTAAAGAGAGGTAAGGGGTGACTATCTTTGTCACTTAAAATCTTGAGAGAGTAAAGGAAGCTTGGACTTCAGTCAATTGCAATGGAAAGACACTTTTATATATCAAGAAAAAGGGAAACAAAATTCAACATGCAAACTTTAATGCCTCCTTTCATTGTTCTACACCAATCTTGTGCTTAGTTCATTCCCATCTTACCAATTTAATCTTTGTACTGATTCTTTTTTTGTACTCTGTTAATATATGATCTGCTGCATGATACAGCATAATGATCAGCCAAAAGAGGTGGTTGTGCCTCCTGCCCCTGCTGGCTTCCAACCAAATGTTTCACCTTGGCTTCCTTTAAGGAAATGTATTTGTATAGCTGGTTTTTGAGCTGACCTAAGATATATCTTGATTTTTTCCTTCTGCATTACTTTTAGTCTTTATTGCTTTCCCAGTTCAGCTCACCATGAATAATACTTATGTAAACCCACATATAGATAATTCTCGGATCTTGTTTACATTTGAGAATTAAATTTATTTAATTAAAATAATAATTTAAATGATTGCAAATCCCTGAAGACAAAGCCAATTTACAGTTTTCTTAGTTTAGTTAAAGATGGTAAACGATTGCAAATTAAGTAGATGGATTGACAGACATACAAAGTAGCACAGCATCTGGGTGCTGAGAAACCAGCGCACAGAAATTATGGGGAAGTTTGCATTATAAAATCTACGTTTTGGAAAACTGTACCATTCTAAATTTCTCACTTAGAAGTTAAAGATAAGATTTTTCACTTACAGGCTCTGTTCATCTGACAACTAATTCCTTGGTGTTTTTTTGTGAGGTTTTTACACAGCTGAGTGAGAAAAGAGGAAAGAGTTTTAAATTAAGAGCAGAATTCAAGAGTAGTCATAGTACTTGGCATAATTTTAAAGTCATTGAAAAAAAGACTTTAGATTAATGACATCTTTTTTTCAGGTGGGTTTGTTTTAAAGCCAAGTTTTGTATCTCTTACTTTTGATATTTTTGTCTTTGAAGCAGTAGTATGCACTCATAAATCTGTTTTATCTAGACAGATAACAGTTCTGGCTTTAGACTTTTAGGTCTAATATAAAAAGATTGATTTTTTTTAGAGGCGTAAGTTATGAATTACAGATTTTTTTTTTGAATACTTTGTGGATGGTCTAAAGAGAATTTTGCAATTGAATGTTTCCTGCTGTATCCTTTATATAGCACTGGGATGTGTTCAAGAATGTTACTGAAGTTTTTATCTTGGTTCCTGCACTTCTTGGTCTCAAAGGAAATTTGGAAATGACCTTGGCATCCCGACTTTCAACTGCTGTAAGTAACTTTTTCTCTCCCTTTGCTCTTTAGACATATGTTGTAAATATTCCAAAAGGAAAACAGATCTTTGGAACACAAGTGGTTTATGTGTATTGGGTAATCTGGCTGTTTAATCTGTTATTAATTGGCAGAGTTAAAAACTTCTAATCTCCTCTTCTAATCTCCACCCATCAAAATTTTACTTCTTCAGTCTCTTCTGAGTCGTCATTCATAACAGCTGAAGTAAAGTTTTGACATTTACATGGGTGTTCCGTAAAGTTATCATCTCTTTGGCCTTGAGGGGGTTTAAATAGGCTGCAAAACGTGTACGTTTTGAACACATTTTTCTAAAGACCGATTGCGTGGCACCAAAATAAAATACTGCTAACATTGCTATTCCAGACCTTTGTTGATGACATGGTAAGAAACTCTTTTGTAGCTTTCTGGCTAAATAATTTTATTCCTTTTTTATTGTGTTTTTTTTTTTTTCTTTCTGGGAATCTGCTTATTTTTTGTGCATGTCAGCACTGTAACACAGCATAACTAGTTTTTTTCTGTTGTCTTCTTTCTTGCATATTTGTCATAGTTCTTTTTCTCCGTCTCAGGGGATGTTCCATCACTTCATTTTTTTAGCCTGAGCAAGCCAGATTACCTTACCATATTTTTAACTTTTTTTTTTTTTGTATGTGTGAATAACTATAGCAAACAGAATGTTTTAATAATGTGGCTGAACTATTTCTGGTACCTGAACTGGATATCTCCTTAAGCCATTGCCTAATACAGTGTTTCTTCTTTGTAAGGTAATTTTTCCATTCTCCAGCAAGGCCCCCACCCTCTGCCTGTTCCTGCTTGAATGAATCTTTTGTAGAAAATGTTTGGTCAAAGGTGTTTATAACTCCAGATGAGACCTTATTATGGCTTTGTAGAGTAGCACCTTCCTATTTCTCTTGAAAGCTGCTCCTGAAAATTTCTAGCTTTATATTTATTTATTTGCATAGCAGTGTCAGTTTTAGATCACATGGTCACTTTGTGATCAATGACTAGTATTTCTCCTTCTGTGTTATTTCCAGCTGTCACTCCCATCTTCTGGCAGAAATATTCTTAGTCCCTAACTGCACAACTTTGCATTTCTACTGTTCAATTTCACCTGATTTTGTTGCTATCATCCTCAAGGTCAATCAGTGTTTGTGTGATATTACAATGCTTTGTATTGACAGGATCTTCCAGTCTTCTGTCATTAATAAATGCCATTTCCACATTATATTGAGTTATTGCCCAAACACACACTGTGATGGATGTAGCCTTAGCAGCCCTATGAAAGTTTGATTGTGTCATGCCCATTATAGAAATTGATTACTTTTGCCCCGTATCCATTCTTTCATACGTAAGAACTGACATGTTTTGTTTTATCTTTGTCAATGGCAACCTTAGCTATTCAGTCTTGTTTTCTGTTTAATTCTCTTACTTTTCTGAGTATTCTTACTGTTTCTTAATGGTATTTTGCGTTTAAACCTTACTGCCTTTACTGTCAGGCATGATTACTTTTGTCTTTTACCTTACTGTTTTTTTGGTGTTGACCTGTTGCTTTATTTGTTCCTGATTGCTACAGTTCATGGCCTGAGGATCGAAAGTGATTGCATTGCATAGTGAAAAATACACCAAGTCCAAAATCTACCAGTGCCTTAGTGAAGGTTTAAAAAAAGATCAGAATCAACATCACCACTTCTGCTTCAATTAATGGGATCTCTAATTCTTTGTCTCCGTTGAGCTTATGACCTTTTCCAGATCATGGCTCCAGAACTTCTCTGGGCCAATCAGTGGCTGATTTCCCTATCCTCATTAGTGCCATCTCATTTGTGAACCTCGCAGCTCTCAGGAGACGTTTGGAAAAAGGTCACGCAGACCGGTTTTCTGCCCTGGGAAACCTGACCTTGGTTCTTGTTACCTATCAACTGTTACCAAACATCAAGGGGCTGATTCCCCTCCCAGACACACAGATAAAGGATAATGGAGTTTCCACAACACTGGCTGCATCTTCAGTGTTTAACTAAAGTTGGCATCATGAGGCTTAGGCCACTCCTCTCAGCCCCAAATGGCATTCTTACAGAGTATCTGTAGTGATTTGACCCTGACTGGTGACCACATGCCCACCACAGCCGCTCTATCACTCCTCCTTCTCAGCTAGATGAGAGAGAAAATAGGGTGAAGGGCCCCAGATTTGAGATAAGGACAGGGAGATCACGTGCATCCACCGTCCCAGGCAAAATAGACTTGATTTTGGGGAAGCTAGTTAAATTTACTCATCGCTGGTTTTGATTGTTAAATAATGAGAATTAAAAGCAGATCTTAAAACAACACCTCCCCCCAACCCCTTCCTTCTTCCTGGGTTTAACATCAATCCCAGTTACTCACCTCCTCCCCTCGAGCAGTGCAGGGGGTTAGGGAATGGGGGTCACGGGTCAGTTCATCCAATGATGTAATTTCAACTGCTCCTTCTTCCTCTTGGGGAGGACGCCTCACTCTTCCCGTGGGCCATTGTGGGGCCATTGTGGAGTACCTCTCAGAGGAGATGATCTTCACACACTTTCTCCAATGTGAGTCCTCTCACAAGAGACAGTTCTTGGCAAACTTCCCCAATGTGAGTCTCACCATGGGGTGCAGTCTTTCAAGGGGAAGCTGTTCCAATGTGAGTCCCCCGCGGTGTCACAGAAGTCCTGTCAGCAAACCTGTTTCTGTGTGGGCTTCTCTCTCTCCACAGGTTACAGGCTCTGTTAGCAACCTGCTCCAGCGCGGCTTTCTCTCGTGTCTTTTTTTCATGCTCAACATCAGCTGCAATGTGGACAAGTCTGTGAGGTGGTGGATAGCCAGCCACATCCCCCTCTAGTGCTACTTCAAAGGTTAAAAAATACACAAGAATTCTGTAATGTTTCTCATTCTTACTTAAAAAAACTGTGTAAACCTCTTACAAGTAACTTCTTACAGGTGGCAGTTTGGGCTTACTTGACACATGTAAATTTGAACTCCAGGACAGTGGCATTGATTGCTCTGCTTCCCCCAGGCTTTAAAAACAGGTGCAATGTCATATTGGATCATTGCTTACTGGAGAGTTTAATAAACAAGCTTACTACTAGACCTGAAATTTACATGCCAGTTCTCTCAGACAGCTGTGAAAGAGGTTATTCTGACCTTTGCATTCTTCACATTGATTTCATTGACCCTTGCTTCTCTTAACCATCCAATCTTTGGTCCTGTCATCCTCAACCTAGGTGAAAACAGGAGTGTGTTAGTTCAGAGCATGTCTAAACTGTTATTTGGAGGCAGTTGTATGATTAATCTTCTCTTCTCTAACCTAAATTTGCACTAGCTGGCTCCCTACCAGATACTGTCTTTGCAGTAAATGCAGGACTGCGCCCCTGTGAATAGCTTTGCCTTTTGAGGAGGAAATTTCTAACACAGTTCAGCATTGGAGCTAATTCATATCCTTCTTGCTCAGTTAGCTTGTACTTGCATCTGAATTTGTAGACAAGTCTATGCTCTTGGGGCTGTAAACTAATTATCTTTACTTCACTGTAATCATGTGGTCAGCCAAAAAGTAGTGGCTTAGCAAATTTCTGTTAGACATAATACACCTGGCTTCAAGCGTTGTCTGCTCACCTTCATTCATCTTGTTGCCCAAATTTATACTTTAGCTGCTTCTTACTGGTGAGGCCACACCCTCAGTATTGTGTTCAATTTTGGGTGCTGCAGTATAAGAAGGACATTGAAGTGCTGGAGTGGGTTCAGAGAAGGGCAATGAAACTGGTGAGGGTCTCAAGAACAAGCCTTATGAAGACTTGCTGAGAGAACTGGGTTGTTTAGTCTGAAGAATCACAGAATCACAGAATTGTTGAGGCTGGAAAGACCTCTTGAGATCAAGTCCAGCCTATGACTCAACAGCATTGCAACGGGTAGCCCACGGCACTAAGTGCCACATCCAGCGTCTCCTTGAACACCTCCAGGGACGGTGACTCCACCACTTCCCTGGCCAGTGCATCCCAATGCCTGATTGCCCTCTCCATGAGGAACTGTTTCCTGAGATCCAACCTAAACCTCCTCTGATGCAGTTTCAGGCCGTGCCCTCTCATCCTGTCACTTTTTGCCTGGGAGACCAGCCCAGCCCCCACCTGACTACACCCTCCCT
>NW_009703227.1:0-10775 GCF_000703405.1 Apaloderma vittatum | reverse complement strand
ATTTATTATATTTATTTATTATTTATGCTCTACTTCTCAAAATCATACACTTTTGAGAATTCAAAACTTGCAAACTACAGAATGTAAATGTGCTATGAACTGTTATTATATATACTAAGCAACAGAAATGGATCTTTAAGGCCCAGAAGACACACAGTTTTATCAAATGCATCAGTTGTTAGCAATCACAGAATCTTAGAATACCATGTCGGAAGGGACCACAAGGATCATTTGGCCCAACCTTTCTTGGAAAAAGCATGGTCTAGACAAGACGGCCTGTCATCCTGTCCAGCTGACTCTTATAAGTGTCTGATGTTGGACACTCCACCACTTCTGTGGGAGATAATTCCATTGGCTGTTTGTTCTCATTAAAAACTTTCCTATTCTGTCTAACTGGAATCTCCCCAGGAGTAACTTGTACCCATTACCCCTCATTTTTTCCATCTGACTACCTGTAAAAACGGAATCTCCATATTCTTTGTAGGCACCCTTTAAATACTGGAACACTGTGATAAGATCTCCCCTGAGCCTTCTTTTCTCAAGTTTGAACAAGCCCAGTTCTCTCTACCTTTCCCATATGGCAGGCTTTCCAATTTGAACATAATATTCCAAGTAAGGCCTGACAAGTGCTGAGTAGAGTAGGATAATGACTTCTTTATCTCTGCTGGTGATACACTTCTTTATGCAACCCAGAATCACATTGGCTCTTTCTGTTAGAGCAGCACACTCTCTCACATTGATCTTGTCCATCAGGACCCCCAAGCCCCTTTCCAAAGAGCTGCTCTCCAGCCTGGTAGATCTCAGCTTGTACTGCACTCCTGGATTATGTTTTCCTGGGTGCAAGACCTTACACTTGTCCTTGTTGAACTTCATAAGGTTCTTGTTAGCCCACTCTTCCAGCCTATCCATGTCTTTCTGCAGGATGACTCTCCCTTCTAAAGTGTCCACTTTCCAACTCAGTATGGTTTCATCAGCAAACTTTGTCAGGGCACACTTGACCTCATCATCCAATTCACTTATGAAGATATTAAACAGCATTGGGCCCCATATTGATCCATGGGGGACCCCACTTGTAACAGATTGAAGAAGAGGTATTTATCACCAATTATTGCACAAGAAATTGTGAAATACTTTGTATAAGAAATGAGTGAAATGTATAACCTTATCTTTGTTGTGCTGATAAAGTCTACTCATCCTTTCTTTCAAGGTTCTTACAGAAATTTTTCCATATTTATTTAAAATTAATAGAATAGATACTTTACTAATAGGACTGTGGTGGATTGACTTGTCTGGCTTCCATGTGTCCACTAAGATGCTCTCCTGCTCTTCTAATCAGCAGGACAGAGAGAGAAGATAAGATAAAAAGCTCATGGGTCAAGATAAAGGCAGTTTACCTACTGGCTTTTGGTGGAGATCTGGGTGGTCATTGGAAAGACAGCTTTGTCTTGTAGACTCTGCTATGTTGTGGTCAAAACATTGGTATATTTTCAAAACTGTTCTAGCTACAAAGCACAGCACTGTGAGGGCTGCTTATGTATATTAATACAAGACATCCTTTAAGAGAGCAAAAGAAATATATTCTTAAATTTTCAAACTTTTTCATCAATTCAGTACTATAATGACTGGGTATCTAATATTATCTAATGTAGAAGATTACCTTACTTTGCAGAACAAGCCATTCAAATTTGTTTCTCATTTTCATTATTATTTTGAGATTGAAGCATTGTACTCTGCAGATTTGTTAAGTCATAACAATGAAAACCTGTATTTTGTTGCCTTCAGTGGTGCCATTCCTGTGACTGACTATAATTCTCCTCCAACATTCTTTTAATTATCTATCTATCTGCCTCATCAATTATTTTGAGTAGTTCTCTTGGCAGGTAGGCTCGGTATGAAAAGTCACTGCTTGTGGAAATAAATCAGCAAAGACGGCAAGATATAGACCCCTCATTACCATGATATTGATTTCAAATGAACATTTGTCTTATCAATGTTCTTTTAATTGGAATTAACATCATTACAATTCCAACCAATTACTGTATTGTGATTTCAAATTCTGTTCTCTCCATCTGCCCAATTACGCAAAAGGGTGTTTTGTTTTTTTTTCTAATCTTAGAAGCTAAGTTGGAACAAATGCTTATTTTCTGGAAAATAATCCATCAGACAGAGGGCCAAATTTTGAATGTGTTATTTCAAGTAGCAAAATCAGTTCTATTGTATTAAAGTCACATTTTGTCATAGCTTGATATGTAGTAGGAATAATGGAAAATCATTTTTAGATATGTGAATTTCCAAGATTTCAATAGCATGTAATTTATTATTGGTATCTAGTTCTCTGTTCTTGATAGTAACTGCAAGCACTACACAGGATTTGGAAACACTAAAAGGGGTAATCAAGAAACAGAATAGAATGTGCCCTGTAAAATCTCCATTGGTGTTTTTACCATGTGAGGAACCATATGTTCAACAGATCCTCAGGAAATTGTTGATTCTTTAGAGCTCTGAGTCACACTGCATCCAGTCATGAGTTTAAGCATGTTTTCTATATAATCAGAAATATATATTGTTAAAGATTATATATTACAATTAATAGGGCTACAATAGGGTCATGATATCCTGACATATTTTCAGGATTTACTTTTCCACGTTTCTTCTCCTCCTTTTCTGCTTGTTTCATAAGTACATATTAATTGCTGATTCATATATCTGATGCATTAATTTAGATTAGATCCCTGAAAAAAGATTTTTTTTTCTGAGTGTCTGAAAAAATGTCTTCCCTTCTGCATTCCCATGTCCCAGTTTGAGCTAAACAGAACCAGTTCTGTTCAGTGATTTTTGCTTCTCAGCTCAGTCTTTCTGAACTTTCCGAACTTAGCAGCAGGGTTTTGCAGACGGTGTGTACCACTAGCAGTGATAACACCTGATATTTACAGTTACTGCCTGGGACTTGTGTACAGAAAGGGTCTTGTTTGCACTTATTCCTGTAGTGACCAAGGCCACTGCTGGATCTTGTGTGCCACGCTGGGGGTGCCAGACAGTAAGAGGGGTCACAAGGAAGTAAAAGGTTGCACCTCCAGTGAGTTACAAACGGGACAAATGACCAACAAGAGTATTCCATTTCACACATGTCATATTCAGTATAAACTCAGGGACCACGAGTGTTTTGTTCTCTTTGTTCTCTTCTGCAACAGCTGGAGTCCAGGGAGGACTCTGTCCAATCTTCTGCATTTGACCCTGATCCTGAGTTCCTGAATCCAGCTTCCATATCCATCTCCCCTCTGCCCCTGACCCTGGGGCTTCCCTGGTGCTCTGCAGTATCGGTGGTGATTGCTATTGAGGAGGAGGGGGAGTCAGGTTTGATGTCAGATTTGTATATATGTATATAATTCACTATTCTTATTATTTCCTTATTCATTAAAGCTGTTTTAATTTTCCTTTTCTTTTCCCCAATTCTCTCTGCCTCGTTCCCTTTTCCTTCCCATTTGAGGAGGGAGAAGGTGTTAGAGAGTGTCTGTCCGCATTTAGTGGCTGGCCCAGCCCTAACCCATGACAGCCCATTACCAAAAAGAGTAAGACCGAAGTCTTAGTGCCTGCCAAGGAAGGCTCCAAATAGTTACGATGAGAGTTCATCAACAGAAACAGAGTGACACTGACTTCCAGCTCAGAAAGAAGAAAAACCAGCATCCACTCAAGCTAAAAATGCTGAGATCCTTCTCAGGATGCCTGATTTTAGTCAAGCAAAACCACTTTTCAATTTTTGGTCATCTTATGGGGTGTTTTTTCTTTTGTAAAGAATATGTTACATTTAATAGGTAGATCAAAGCAATTATTTTGTTAATGATTCCAAAATTCAGAATGATTCTAAATCAGAATGATTCCAAAGTCAGTATATTATTTCCTATTCAGTATATATCAAGACAAGGAGGTTTAAATAATCATATGGACCTACAAAGGAAGCTAAGTCTATCCTAACAAAAGTTTCAGTGTCTTAATAGGGAACTTGTGGCACCTGGGTATATTTCTAGGGAAAGGGAAGGAGAGTTTCTTATACTTACCTCTAGAGTCTCCTTCCTTTAAAGCCCTGGTTTAGCTTTATATGTTGCAGGCATCCAATGCTACTTGAAAGGTCTGCTAATCTGTTAAGTATGTTTAAAATATGTTTAAAATTAAGAAAATATGTATATGAAAATGCACTCTATTAAGGAACAAAACATTAGTTAATAATGTTGAACCTAAATACTCTAAAAATATGTGCATTTTCTATCCTCCACCAAGACTATCCTAACAGCACTCTGTATACTGTCTAAATAATTACTAATACTAGATGAAAAACTGGACATTATTGACAAAACGTTTTTATAAATATGCTGTTGCATGTTGTTGTATATTCTTATTAGGCAGTTACTTATCTTACCATATCTTTTAGTATTGTAATCTCTTACCATGAAGTAAGCTTCACTTTACACTTTTGAAAATCCTAACCCTAATGGCAGCCATCATTTGATACAGTGTTAAGTCTTTATCTGTCATTAGTAACACTTATATAATTATATATATTAATAATTTGTTGTGCAAAACCTATGAAATATGAAGTTTGATGAAACTATGAATAAAATATATATTGAAAAATATATAATATATACATCAAAAACATAGCTATTTTTCAGCTGATAAGATTATATTTAACATTATCCAGTTGGAAACATCAGTCAAAAAGTGGTTTTGCAAATGCAAAAATGTAATTGTTGTCTATTATGTTCGAGAAGATGGAGATAATTTTTAAGACTATTTTTTTAAGACCATAAAAGTTTTAATTTCATTAGTAATAAAGACTTGATTGTGTTCAAGAATCAGCAGTGAGGATTATTTGCAAAAATATAGTAAGATAAGTTTTAATAATTGAGTTCAGTAATCCTCTCCTTCAGACTTTTTAAAAATTAATTTACAATATTTAAAATATGCTGGCCCCTCCATGGATTATAAATTAATATTTATGTAAGTATATAATTTATATAATATAAGCATATACAATTAAATTAAATTTAATAAAGTTATATGTATATTTAAATAAAAATGAGAATACAGTAAAAACATATGTGTTTATTAATATAGACTAGGTAAAATTTCATCTAAATGACTAAGTTATTACTGTGGAGACAATTCTGCGTATAAGTTTTGAAAGCCACAATTTTCACTTCACATGTTTCTCTCTTGCTTATTCCATTACAGCTCCATGGCTTTTTACACAGGACTTAGAAGAGTGGCTGTTTTTCCAAGAATGCTGTAATTATCCACTGCAACAGAAGAAATCAGATTGTTTTGTTTTTTAGAATTGCATATACTTTAACTGGTAGTCCATAGAACAGATACAGAATAATCAGGGTGAGCTGCTTAACACAAAACGTCTTTCCTTTTTGAGATATTTCACAACATTTTAAGTTTAGGAGTTGGAAGGAAGACAGTCAGTGGAGGAACAAATTTGAGTATTTTACAATTTACAGAACCACATTTGAGGTTGTACTTTTAAATTGATATGCTCTTCTGTAAAAGATTCTGCAGCCTGTTTTCATTCCATGAACATTTTCTCTCTAACAACTAGACATCAGAGCATTTGAACTGATGCTACAAAACAAGTTCCAGTCTATTCTTCTTCCCTCTTCACAATCTGTCATTTGCATTTTGAATCTACTTCAGATATCCTAGTTTTGGCAATTATAGCCTCAGAACTAATGAAACTGACAAAAGTAGTGTACGTATTGTGAACATTTTATGTCCCCTTGAATTCACTTTTGTGAAAATAAAGGAATTTTTCCCATATGGACCTTGAAGTGAAAATTAATTATTTCAGTAACTTTCTTAATACAGCAAAAATAACACACTTGAACCACATTCAACTTCGAAAATTAATTCTTTATTAATATTCTCCTGGAATTTCCCTTGACATAATTAAAGATCTGAAATGTTGAATTCTAAATAAATTTCAATACAGTTTTGCGATGTGCATGTTACTATTTTTTTTTTTACTTTTTTACTTTTTTTACTTTTTTTATGCAGGAAGAATAAGTGAAGATGTATAATATTAAAGGTAAAAAAATCTCAAACAATATTAAGTTTGGAGAAAATTTTACTAGCTTGTGTGATATAAAAATATGCAGAAATCATATATTTGTTTTTACAAAACAATCCAAGCAGTGTATATCTTCTTGACAATTATGTTGATCACAGAATGTAGGTAAAAGTGTATATAACGGACCATGTTTATATTTCTCCTTTGTGCATGTGTGTATGCAGATATCACAAATGTATCATTTGCCATAGAAAAGCTGGAATATTTATGTTGACAAGTCATGTACATGGACATATATACTGTCTCTAAATATGATTCGGTATTATTTGCGCAATAATTCTCAAATGATCAAGGATCAAATTTTGAGCCTTAAGGTATCCTGTATTTGGCGTTGCACCATTTGGAGTGATCTGGAAAGATTTTTAACCTTTTAGTTAACTCTGGTTCAATATTATTCTGAGCACATAGCAACACAGAATCATAGAACCATAGACTCATTAAACTTGGAAAAGACCTCTAAGATTATCAAGTCCAACTGTCAACCCGACACCACTATGATCACTGAACCATGGCCTGAAGTGTTACATCTACAGGGTTTTTGAGCAATTCCAGGTGACCTCACCACTTCCCTGAGCAGCCTGCTCCAGTGTCTCACCACTCTTTCAGTAAAGAAGTTTCTCCTATTATCCAGTCTGAATTTCCTCTGGTGCAACTTAAGCCCATTTCCTCTCGTCCTATTGCTTGTTACTTGGGAGGAAAGACCAACACCCACTTCACTACAACCTCCTCTCAAGTAGTTGTAGAGTCCAATAAGATGTCCAAATAAGCCACACAGTCCTCTCAAAAGAAAATGAATCACCCAGTCTGAAGAAGATGGGAGCACTTATATTTGTTTCTTAGTTTGTTTCATCCCATCACTTAATAACACACAGCACTTTAAAAAGCAGTCAAAGGCATTCCCAACTGAACTAGACAATCAAACACTCAGATCTCCTGATGAGAAGTGAAGTGCTCTTCAGACTAGAAGTGTTTAGGAAGCGCAATTCCTGGTGCAGGGAAGAAGCACTAATCTGTTTCCACTGAGAAGCGAAAATCTACTATGGTTTTTATCTGTGTTTTTCTTGTCTGCACTCAAGGCCAGCAGAATATCTTCTAGTTTCATATCTTGTTAAGATCTCCTTAGTTCTTTTCTTATCTCCCTAGTATACAAAGTAAATTGCCATCACATTTTTCTTTGATTATTGCCAGATCTAAGTTAATATCCTACAGGGGAAAAAGAAAACAAACAAAACCATCACCACCAACAACAAAACAATAAACCAAAAATGAACAAAACCAAACCCCAAAACAGTCAGATTTGCCCGGTAAATATGCACAATTACCCTGGCTGTGGCTAAACAACAGGGGATTTCTGCATTCTGGTAAACTCAGTGACTGAATAACACAGCCTGAATGAATACCAGTACTGAGAAATTTTTTAATTAACTCGCAAAATGCTTATGTCCTGTATTGAATGTTCAATATGTACTCTTCAACATGTTTGAGACATAAC
The DNA here is from genome assembly GCF_000703405.1 of Apaloderma vittatum. Lineage (NCBI taxonomy): Eukaryota > Metazoa > Chordata > Aves > Trogoniformes > Trogonidae > Apaloderma > Apaloderma vittatum. The sequence continues at coordinate 3,156 of NW_009703227.1, read as the reverse complement.
TGGGCATGGGGGAAGAGCAGAGATGATCCACAGGTGAGGGATTATTCCCAGGAAGCTGTATGGGCAAGGTTAAACCATTTTGGCATTTTGTTTTTGTCACAGTCTGCTCTTTCTACTTTTAAAATACTCATGATCTAGCCTGGTAGTGCCAAAAATGTCCTTGTGTCTTACTATAAAAATTCTGTTCCAGAGGACAGAAGGGACAGGGGGAAGTATAGGGGAAGGATTATTACAAGGTAATCATCCTATTAGTACTCAGGTGCCACAATCTGAAATCTTAGGTTGACAATGAGGAGATAACTGAGTCACCTAGGAAGTTACATCACTCCCAAAAGGCTGCAATGAGCTGTAGAAGCAAAGGGATATTATTTTCAGTCAAATCCAGTCAAAATTGCTACTGTGGTCTATCCTGGTCTCAGAGACCAGTTTTGGTGTTATTTAACTTCAAAATGAGCTGTCCACAAAGCACTTCATGAACCTCTAGCTGGAACTAGGGATTTGAAACCTACATGTCTGGAAACCTCATTCTCCAACCAACAAACATATTTTTAATGAAACAAGAGCTAGGAATTTTCTTATGACTTTCCATTAGATTTTTTTTTCTTAAAAAACACCTTTTTTTAAAAAAAACCCCAAACCTCAGACTGCATTTCTTTTTAAAAGCTTAGGACTGACTCTAAGCTATATTGTTCAATTAGAGAAAAAATTCTTTGTTTTAGTTTTTTTTACATTTGTTCTGTCAATCAAATAGTTGTGAAAATGTGAGCCAAAATTTCCAAAGAAATTTAAATTTGAAATCATAGACGCTAACTTAAAATTATTTATATGATAATAGAAATTAACCTCAGAATAGGTTTCCACAACTTTTTCTGCTTAAAGAGTTAGTGAATCTCATCCACTTATGTATGATAGCAATCACAGATGGTACTTCCATAGCCCTTGAGATTTCAACGTCTTGAAAAGCGGAGGGACTCACGTAAAAACAGTTTCATACTTTAGAGCAATAGCACATAACATTTAGAAAGAAAGCACTCACTTCTGTGAAAATTCAAATCAAGAGTGTCATAAGGTGATGCCTTATATGGCCCTCAGGTGCTTTCAAAAATCAGAAGAAGGATCAAAATACAAAAAAAAAAGATAGAAGTCTTTTTTTTTAATTATTATTCTTTTGAGAATATATATGGCGCTTTCAGAGCTATTACTGCTCCAAGACTGCAGAAGATTCTAAAGGGATAACTGTGTCTATGTTTAAGTCTTAATTCCTTTCTATTAAGTTTATAAGCTGTATAAGTCCATTATCCAAATATTTTTCTTAGATATTCTATTTCTGATACAGAAACAATTTAATGCAGTAATGAAGGAGTCCACTAATTCTATTAATGAGCTATATACTGTATATTCATCCATATGGTGTTCCTTTCAACAGTTTCACTCTCCTAAATTCTGAAAATACTTAGAATTTTTTTTAAGATTAATGGCCAATATTTAACTCTATCCATACTAAGAAGTTGGTTTTTTACTGTTCAAAATATAAATCTGTGTTTTTCCTGTGGAATATATCACATCTGAGTTATTAATGTTTCTCTTTTAGTCTAATACAGAAATCTCAATAGTAGTGTCTACAGCTGTATGTTTTGAAGGAGAAAAACTGTTGTTGGAAGTGTGATCTTCAAGTGTGGATGTTGTAAAATCTAATGTTATCTTTAGTAATGTCTGTACTCAGCAGAGATATGAGCATATATCTTCATATATCTCTATATGCATGTATATTCTGCTTGTCTATTTCCCATTTCTGTTATACTAGCTCACTTGCTGATTATCTTTTTTTTCTTTATTTCAGCTAGAGTTTATTAACTTATTTTTCAGCAACTTATTTCTAATTTATTCATTTTCTGTAGACATACTTCTTCAGCAAGTATCTATGGCTAAAATAATAGACACCTGAGAAGGAACTATGTCACGTACTTAGAATAACTGCTGATTTTTATGTCCTACAGTGACACTGACATGTATTTATTTATTTATTTATTTATATTTATAAATGAAATATTAACAATGAAAAATTTAAAAAAATGTACTTGAAGCATGCTATTTTTTCCTTCTATTTTTCTACCATTGTTCAAAAAGATCTTAGTCATTCAGAGAATCAACATTCTATTATGAAGTCTTAGGGAATTTTAAAAGGAAAAAAAAACTAAATTATTTCTAAATTAATTTAATTTAAACACAGATATTTTAGAATTAATTTTGGGAAGTTATTGATACTTTCTTGAGAGAATGAAATATTTTTCATAGAATAAAATTAATCCATGCTGAAGGTGCACACAACATTCAATATTCGTTGTCTGTCTCTGTGTTTCCTTTGTAATTTTCACTGTCTTGTGTAAACTGTATAAGATCTGGGTTTTTTTTTGTGGCGGACTTAACTTGTGTCCATAAACTGACAATTAATATGATTCTTCAAGTACTTGCAATAAGATACAGTATTGTATTTTTTTTTGTGTCAGGTGATAGAATTTCAGTCCTTTCAAGTTACTTTTATTTCATAAAAGTGAAAAGGAAAGTAGCTTATGCCTTAACACCCACTGAAAGTTAGCAATGAAATATTTGCTACTTGTAGATTTAATAAAGAAATCTGTAATGTGCTTGCAGGTGAAAACAAACTAATTTCATTTCCACTTTACTAAAATACAATAATTCCTAAGAATCAAACTGTTGTTGACATTTTATTTCTTGTTATACAATATAGATCACTTCAGTAGACTTTCTATTAACTAAAATTCTCAGTCTATATTTTTGATACTACTTATTCAGGGGATAAGTATTTTTTTAAAAAAGCTGTGTAACTTTCTTCCTTGTGAAAACAGTTGTAAAATAGATTAGAATCCAGTTGCGAGGGATTTAGAGAATAATCAGTTTAAGCCTTTTTTATTTAGCAAGAACAACTTATGAAACCAGCATCTGATGCTGTAATGAAATGAAGATATGTTTTCTTTTACAGGTATTTTTCTCAATACTAATTTTTGGGGACCCTCATATTTGTAATTGTGTACATTTCCCTCATCATAATAATGCTAGTCTTTTTCTCTTTTCTGTTGAATTTGAACATACAAATTATGGAGTGTGTGAGTGTCCTGGGTTTGAGCTAAAACCCAG
>NW_009703226.1:5940-38194 GCF_000703405.1 Apaloderma vittatum | reverse complement strand
AGTGGCGAAAGTCAGCTCTTCTGAAATCAAGACTCTAATTTCTTAGAACACAAAAAACCCTAAAGAGTACATTATTCTACTACATCTCAGACAACTTCAATACAAAGTTTTTGAAGTGTTTAGTATGCTAAGCTTTCTTCTACTTAGTTCTACCCTAAAAACAAAATCAGAGACACGTCTCTAGCTTTCTTGATTCACCATTATTTAGTAGGCATCCACAGCAATTCTCCTAATCTTGTTTCATTTTGGTTTTTTTAAATATCTATAACAACATTCAGGCAATAGTTTGGGAAGAGAATAGTGACTTCCATTCCACACCCGATAACATTGGAAACTGAAGTTTCTAACCACAATCTATGCTTTTGAGGCAATGCTGCAAGTATTTTGTTAAGGATCCATATAATTGCATTCACCCAAATTCTGACCTTTCCCAGAATTTTCTTCTGTTTTCAGAGGAAACCCTTCTCTGACTACTCACATCAACAATTAGGTTTTAGGGCACAACCTGGTTGTTAATGATCCTGGCCATATCAAAGCACACCACTATATCCACTACTTCATGCCCCGTTCTACTTAGGTAATAAATACAACTCATTAAAAAAAAATAAAATTAGGACCACTAGAGGATATTTCAAACAGCAAAAAACACTAAAGTTTAACACAAGCATGCAGGAGGCTTATAGCTCCTCACTTTCCAAGCACAGTTCTTCACAGTCCCCATCAATGCACTTGCCACCAGGGACCAGCAGGACTTAAGCCGTCCCCCCTTATCAACGCCCCATGAACACAGTCTGCGTGAGTGCGTCTGGAGAAGGGCACCAACTTCCCCAACTCTCCTGTCTGCCATAACAAAAGCAGCAAAACTAGCCAAGTCCTTCAGTATTACAGCATCATATATGGCTTAAAAAAACCCAAAACACACCCTACAGACCTTTACCAAGTCTAGCTTGAAAATAAAGCCTGCAAATAAAAGATTACATTATTCCACCTTTCTATACATGTTTTTTGATTCTTGTTCTGAGCAACATGTACTTTATTTGCACTTGAGAAATCCGTTACTTCTGCAAAAGTAAAGAGAATGCATTTGCCACAGGGCACCAATCTGCCAAAGAGAAAGTCCAGGTTCACGCTAGGATTGACTGGTGCTGTGTAATAGCTGAGAAACATGCAGAATGACAGCCACGTCGCCATCATCGCAAGCAGGATGTTCAGATAAAAGCTAGTGGATAAAAGGCCAAAGTGGTATGAAAGCACAAAGAAGCAACACTTCACAGAAACACACTTAGCTCTCTAAAAGTTAAATTGTATGTGTCTCAAGCACTTTTATCACTTAAGCAAAACAGATCTTTTTTTTATTCAAATTAGTTAATTCTTGTGTCACGACACAACTGAGTTTCAAACCAGTCATCAGGTAGACAAAACATGTTCTAAATTATTATTATTTGTAATTTATGGGAAATTTCAGTTCTACTGAGGATAAGACTGGAATAAATGTCTGTGCTTTCACCTGAATGCATCTATTGTGAACTCAAAGGGTAAAGGTACTGCCTGTGATCTCTCAGCCAGCAGAGGTGATGTTGAGGGAAGATACCTTTAACCAAGGTACTGGCTAAGTGAAGTCTCACAAAGGCACGGTGGCATATCAGAAACACTAACAAGGATGCCAACAGAGTCTCAGGTGAGTCTTGCAAAATCCCATTCATGTGACTAAGCACGACAATCTGGAAACCTTTGTGTGCTGTACAGAAACTACCCAAAAAGAGCCTGAGTCAAGCAAGTTTAAGTAGTGCAAGGTTGCAAAACTGAATTTCATAAAGCATGTGCTAGAGCTGACTGCTTTACGTATACTGCTCTGAAGTACCACCCTCAGTTCCCCCCATCTCGCCTCTCCTACCCAGTGTAGCAGCAGTCCATCCTGCAAAGACTTCTTGCTTACTCTCATGACGCTGCAGAGACGTTATTTTCAACTCTAGTGCCATCTACTGCTGCAAATCTCTAAGAAAGCACTAAACAGGATGGCAAAAGAGATTTATTAAGAAAGCACTAAACAGGATGGCAAAAGAGATTTATGTTTTCTTACTGAAGGCTGAGCAAGCATCTGGTCAAAGGCTTGAGAAACAAAAACTGAATTAATTTCCTAGAGCTGATTTGTGCATCTAGACAGGACTTTAAATGCACAGTCCAAGCTTTTCTGGTTTTCTGTAGAAAGGTGCAAAGCACACATTAATTAAGCTTGCAAAAGTAATGTCGCCTCCAAAGAATGGCCAAATAAAGCAAAATGAATTTGCTTTCTAAAGATTTTTTGTTGTTTACTCTACAGAATATAAGTCAGTAATCAGCATCCTGAGAAGTCAGCAAGAACCCACGCCAAGTAGTCTCAGGAGATACAAACTTTAGTTTATCAGTAAATTTACAAGTACTGAACAGCTTTGTTTTGTTTGGGTTTTTTCTGAATGTAAATAATCTATGTACACTGCAAAACATTTTAAAAAAATCAGTTGCAGTTGCCTCAAATAAAAGTGCCTGAGAAGCACAGAATTTACTTTTTAGAGCCCAGTTCAAGCACCCAATGTGTGATGTAAGAAGAAAGAGCCCTTACCCCAGTCCTGTTCATACAAGGCTTGGGAAAGGCACCATGATTCACTTATTGGCATGTGTGGATGCACAAAAACAAGATGCTCTGTGAGACTTCAACATAATGTACTTCTAACTACAAAAAAAATGAATTTAACTGGGAAGACCAAGTTACAGTTTACACCATACATACAAAATAAGCATACACAGATTTTCACTATTAAAGGACACAAAAATGCATTAAGTCAAACACTGGAGCGTTTCACTAAAGTCACTGAATTACAAAGAAAAAAGCCAGACACATAACTCCAGGCAAGTTAAAAATAAGAAGTGGTAGCACCATGAAAGTAAATTCCAATTATATGTTTATTTTGCCATAACATCCATTAAATTGACATTTCTACAAATACAATATTCCATGAAGTAAATTCTTCACTAAATCATGATATCAAATTTAAAGTAATTTCACACTAACTATCCCAGAAAACAGAACTTTAAACATGTTGACCTCAAATACATGAAACTGCCAAATTCTTAAAACTGGTACAACTCAAAGGTTATGACCTAGAAGTAACTTCAGGCTCTCTCCTTATTGATGGTGGTTTTCTCAAATGCCTGACCAGTTTAGTTCCACTGTACTCAACTACACTTCCACGGTATGTCATAACATTTCTGGAATGCATAAAGGCAAGGAAATAACACGAAAAATCTAACACTTTACAAATTAGTTAATACTACTTCTAACGTAGGCAAATTTGTCCAAGGGTTCCAACTTTTATATATGTATGCTTAACAAAGTACAAAAATAAATGTACTCAAAGGTAAAGTTCATGCTTATGCACCATGAAAGTTACCAGAAGTACCTGAAAAAGAGAGCACATTTAAGACATAAATCTCCCTCTAGGAAAGTGCAGTGTGCTCAACATAAGTGAAATTACGTCTCACTACAATACTTCAGTTTTCCAGTATCCAGAGCATCATCTCTGACCCATTCTCAGCTTCTGGCTACAACAAACCTGAGGAACTTAACTGTATTAACCAGAGCATATTAGTCCATAAGAGGCTTTAAAAAAAATTATTGTCATAGTTGTTTGAAACACAAGTTCGTATCTACAGATGTATTATTTTTTTTAATCATGAAAAAAAGTTTTTTAGTCTTGAACAACTGATCACAATCCAACTTTAGTAGGACTGACCTACTTCTGATACAGGATCTTCCACAGTTAGACATATGCAACCTGAAAGGGCAGGAGAGGAAGGCACCTAACCAAAATGTTCACTACTTTCACAAGATCAAGCTGCTTTTATGTTATTAACAGCAGAATGATCCACCCAAATTGATTTTAAATATTGACTGTTCTGATCTAAATCTGTATAGATGTAAAATAAACCCCTATGAACTGTATTGTTTGAACTTGTAAAATAAATCCCTATGAACTGTATTGTTTGAACTTCTCATCGCTTTTCAGAGAAAGAAAATATGCATGTTGCATGCGAACTAACCACATTTGAGCTTCTGCCAAAAAAAGTGAACTCCTTTAGATGCCTATGAGAGCAAACTAAATTCTTCTAAAAAAATTTTAACGCAAAACAATTTCAGTGTTTAAAAAACAAAGCTGGGTGGATTGGCTTTTTAACTTTGTTTCAAGCAAAAAAAGAGAATTGCAAGCACAAATAATTAATGTTACCTAATTTCTATCAAAAGCAACTACAGCGTGTATTAGTTATATAATCACTAGGTTCCAAGCCTGAAGTGAAAGGTATCATCGCTGGTGTTTCACTAAAAAGAAACCAGTAATGCTTCCACTACAATTATTGGAAAAAAATAATAAAAAAAATGCTTATTATGGTTGTCACACCTCCTCTCGTGTTTACCTATTCCCAAGCTCTTACACACTCACTGCTATGTTTTCCAAGTAAAATACTGGTGGCATTATAATGATGTTATAGATAGTTGCTAGTTTCCCTCCCAAAGTTACACCAGCACAAAACTCCATCAATCTTCCCCCTACAAATGGCAAAGTACAACTGCCCTTCAGCAGTTTCCTTCCTAACTCCAGTTGAACTGGTAACACGGACAAACCAGTCACAAACTGGTCACTAAATCCTGCTGCCCAGAAGTGAAGTTAGTAATGACAGTAGCAGGGGTGATATGCAGAACCTCAGCATTCCAAACAACTGTCCACACTGACCAAACAAAAGACCACACTGAAGATTTCTCATGTTTAAATGCAAAAGCTAATAATCTCTAGAATTTCTTACCAGCTCTCTCAGATTTTTCTTTCTGTTCTTTTAACTCCTCGCCTTTTGTTGTTACTTGTTTGATCCGAGTGCGCAGCTGGGCTATCTCTTCCTCTTTCATTTCCAATGTTTCATGCATTTGTCGCTTGGTCTCTGCAATTACCATGCCCTATGGAAAAGGTCCTTGTGATAAAAAGCTAGCAAATAAATAAAACATATAGCTGAAACAGTTTCAAACCAGGACATGATCCTTGTTAGGAATAAAGTTGAGTCTACTACAACAAGACCAGAGTTAAGGGCATTTTTCTATGTGAGAAAACAGAAAATGCTAACAGAAAGAAGATAAGAATACGGATTATTCTGAAGAGTAGCCAGAATTTATCGAGTGGTAAAAAAGTCCTCCACCAAGTATGGAACACCAGAAAACTTCTTCCTCCTGGTACAAATATTTCACTTTGAAATATGTGTTCTGTAAAAAAACCAAAATCAAAAGCATTGTAGCATGCATGCTTCTTCTTAAAAGAATGTGCACACATAATGAGTTTTAGTCATGTTACTTATTACACCACCAGAATCTAATTCGAATACCAAGATGAATTAAAAAAAAACCTTAAGAAACTACAAAAAAAGAGAAACTATTCATATTCCTAGGAAACTACAGTTACTTTTCCTTCATTGACCATTTTCCAATTCATACAGATTGCATATCATATTCAGTAGTGTTTGAGGGGGTTTAGTAGTTCTGTTTGCTTTGTTTGTTTGGGGTGTTTTGTGAGGTTTTTTTGGTTTTTTTTTAATACAGGAGTGTGTACTGACAACTGTATTCAGCATAACTGCTTCATCCAAAATATCACCAGCATTGCAGTACTAAGTATAACCTAATAGACAAATACCCTGAAGTATCTATACAATAAAATTGTGAGGTAGTTTAAATTATTTGCTCATTAAAAGATAAACCAAAGCACATGAGATGACTAGGGAACAGCTTCTAAGCCAGAAATTCACACAAAGAGTTTAAAGAAAATGTTCATTTACCTTGTCTTGTTCTAGCTGCTCAATCAAATTCTTCGCATCACGCAGCTGTGTAATCAGCTTAGTCTTCTCAGCCATCTGAAGGTCCTAAAAAAGAGACCCCAACCACAAGTTTAAAGCACTGTTATCTGTAAGAAGATACCTTATTCTGAGAACTAGCCTAGGTTTAGCTCTTATCCTGCGCTATACGCCTGAGAGGAAGAGCACAGAACAGAATCCAAGGAAATTGAAGTAGGCAGATCTAAAATTACTTTTAAATCCCCCAATGCCAGGCTGCCTCACGGCTTCCATAACAGTTCAACTATCTGAAGACTTTGTTAAAGGCTCCGCAGTTCTCTCATGTATATCAGAGCTGCTACAGTAAAATGGGCAAGAAACATGCCTAAGGTGCCTGCTCTATTACCTGCATCTCAGCAATAAACATAATTGCTCATTCCTGGCCTTATTCTAGAAAAGGTCCTTAGAATACTCAAGTCTTTCAGAGCCCTTTCAAACTGGGCTAGTGTCTGTCCCATTAAAAAATTTTAGAAATCTTGGAGTACTTAGTATGTTTTAGCAGATAGCCATAAAGTTATGAGCATTTTCCATACCTTCATTTTCTCTAGCTCCTGAAGTCTCTCTTCTAACTGTTCTTGCAGTGCCTCTTTCTCATTGGTTAATTGGGCACAGCGCTCCTTATGTGACCGAATCATCTCCTTACAACGTTGCAGCAAGTTCTCTTGGCGCTTCACCCGCTGATCAAGCATTTCCAGTGTTTTAACAGAATCTTCATTACCCTCTATGAGACAACATACCAGCATTATCATATGCATATCATTTCCAAAATGTAGATATGCATCATTCGCATTGCAGGAAACTCACAGGTCTCTAAGGAAATTTGTGCTAAGTTTGCAAAACTTCCTAGTGCCTACTATAACTGCCAGAAACATGCTTCACAAGCACAGAATAGCAAATACAGTCATCCACCTCAAATTAATTTACAAAACCTCAGTTACTATACAAGCTTCACAACCAAACTATTACTCAACAAGGTTTTCTATGCAAGAGAAAACACAAAACAAAGTGAATCACATCTGTGCCAAGCACACAGATTCCTGCTTCCTCAGGGCTGGGTAGGATGTTGATTCTAAAATGTGACATTTGGAAGGCTAAAGGCCACATTTAGTGTCTTTCTGAGCTATACTCTTCTTTGTATAACTAGCACATTGGGTACGTATTTTATTGCATGTTGTGCTCTGATGCTCTGGAGGCTGTAAATCTACTTTCATGCCTACTTGGCACAAAAATAGCATCAGACAAATTCAGAGGTTCAGTTCACAACTACAACCTTACAAGCTACAGTCCAGAAACAGAACTCAGCACAAGAAACATCCTGAAAACTGGTTCTTAGGTACCGGATAATTATTATTATTTCCTAAGCACTACAAAAGACATGACAGTAACAAAATCTCTGATCTAACCCCTCAGACCATCTTAACATACAAAAATCAGGGCAGATGCTGAACAAAGACGTGTGCTCCCCTCTGTCCGAAGCTCACCTTTTAAGTGAACCACACTTCCATCATATATCAGTGTTATAATGTCACTTGATCAGCAATCAAATATACACAGTACTAAGTCTCATAACTCAAAAAACTTCCTGATGTGATGAACATTTGGATTATTCAATAGCATGAATATCGAAATTCACCTTTTGTTTTACTTTTTCCCGACAAAGAAAAAAATCCTACAGGATCCTCTCCTCCAGGCATAGGTCCTTGCTTTTGGGGCACAGAATCTCCTAATCATATTAAGTAGGGATAGTAACAACTACTACTAGAAAAAGAAGTAATTACAATACTATAGTTAATGACAAAGGCACGACAGTAGATTTCAATTCTTATGAAAATCTAGTATCTTAGAATGGTTATTATCCTGTCCTCTAGCTGACACAGCGTTTTCAAACCCATTGTCTCCTTCGAGAAAAATATATTCTTCCTATGACATGTTCAGCCCTAAATATTGTTACTCCATCATAAATAACAGTAGGCTTATTTCTCCAAATTCAAAAAAGCTTTTAAAAGTTGCAATACCTACCATTGCTTCCTGGTTCCACGGTATTTTCCGTACTGATTTCTTTTGTTAGACTTTGAACTTGTGGTTCAGATTGGATATTTGGATCAGGCAAATCAGTGCCAATCTGACCATTCTGTAATCTCTGTTTCAGCAATGTTACCTAAAGAAAATGTTCTGTTTGTTAAAAATAACAAGTATTCTAAGTAGATCACATTTTCATCTTCAGAATTACAGTTAAGTAAAATTGATATCAGCAAGTCAAGAAAGGAAGAATCTGTTTGATTTCTTTTAACAATTTTAAAGATCAGAATTATGTTTCCAATTAACAAAACCAAAATTGTCATTAGTATTAAGCAAATGAGAATTAAGCAAACCACATAAATTTTGCCAAAGTTATTTTGGCTCAAACATCTATATTCTTGATAACAAAGGCATTACAGAGATATTTAAGTGCAGATCAAATAATCATATTTAATGAGTGAGATTTTACAAAGGTATCTTCTACCAGAAAGATTATATATATGCTATATATACCCTCAAGAAGCTTTACAACATCACAGCAATTATAGTAAAATATGGACACACATTATTAGAAATACCAAATTTTGAAGAAGTAGAAAAAGCAGTTCTAAACAAGAGCTGTTGGGTAACGTATCTTACCTGAGTTTGCAGAACACTGATAAGTTGATCTTTTTCCTCTAAGGAAGCATCAAATTCCTCTTGGAGATGTTTCTTAGCCTGCTGATCCATCTGGAGCTCCTGAGAATCATAAATGAACTCATCTCAATTGAAAATCGAAATGCAATTTTAAAAGGCTCACAAAATAATTACAAAATACTATTAAAAATACCTCTTCGCAGTTGTGACCCTAGAACACAACCATCAATTGGGTATCTCCTTTACAATACAATATTCTATAACATAAGAACATCCTACTACAATACCAGCACTAAAATATCAAGAGTCTAGATTTGATACAAAACTACCAAGGAATTACTTCTTCCTAAAAACAAGTTGGTGTAGGGATCACTTCAGGTCACCGTCCCGCACCCTCAGGGGACAGCTCCCAGCCCTTGTCTTCAGACCCACAACTGCAGGGAGCCAGTCTGCCTTCAGGTGCAAGTGGGACCTTGCCATGGTCTGGTGGTTCTTGCAGCCTCCACACCAGCGCTGCTGCTCAGCACAGAGCACGCCAAAACCAGGAGTGTAGGCACAGAGAAAGCCCGTGGCTCTAAGCGAGCCGCTACACAGCTCCCAAGCGAGGCAAGAGCACGGACAGACTCGCACACTCTTAACCAAACCTGATGCTGCACTGGCTCTTGGGGCAGTAGAAAGGTTTCAGCTTCACATGCTGCTTCTCCAGGGTTTGACAACACGGCTTTTGTGAACTTGCCCTTTTAATTTGCTCTGCCCAGTAATTTGTGCACATCTTTTAATTAAGCCCAAAGGGTTTATTACCAATACGAAATATATTAGAGCTTCTTTTAATTTCACTATAACCTAAAGAGACAATAATCATAACACAACCTACCTGATTTTATGACTGAAATCAAGCTATACTACAAATCCATAAAACCAATGTAAATATGTAACTGAGATCAAGATGTATATTTTTAAAAATTTTATCCTTTTTTTCACTGGTAGTCACTAAAATCTTTACTAAAAAATGCCCATTACCTGTATTTGCCTGACAGTAGTATTTTTCTCATTACTAGAAGAGCAACAGATTGCACTAGGACATATACTGTAGGGCAGGGCCCAACATTTCTGCAAGAACCACACACTTTTCTACCTACTTCAGAATAAACAGAAAAGCAGTTCAGTCAGTATGATGAGTGGCTCTTAAGCGTATGACAGTAAGCTGCCGCATGGGAAACAAGCCAGAGAAAGCATCACATTTTTTACAACTTATTTTCATTTGTTTAAAATGAAAATAAGCCATAAAAATCCTGCTATGCAATAGAAAACATTCCGTAAAATGAACAAAAATACCAAAAGCTAGGTGAGAAAGATCGTATGTATGTGTGGTATAAAGTATATATTCAATGAATAAAGAAAATTACCTCTCTCAGTTCTCCAATTCTGCGAAGTGCTTTATCCTGACTTTGACTCAGAATGCCCTTGAAAAAAAAAGAGGAGTAAATATCAGGCATCTTCAATTTTACAAATAAATTCATAGAACTGTATTTCAGCAGAAAAATTAACAAGTGAGATTCAAGCTTGATGTGTAAGTATCATAAGCTGGCAATCTTTCACCGAACTCAGCTGATGCAATAAAAGAGGTTGGAGTACAATAGCTTCACAGTCATTTTGTCAAACCAGTATTAGCTTGACTTCCTTAGCAATCCCAGCCAAGAAAGCATCTTTTCTTATGCACACAATGCACTGAAAATTAAATCCATACTTGCACTACATGTTTTAAGATACAGAAAAGAAATCATGTAAGAGAGGATGAGAAGTAATATTACCTGCAGTTTCTTCTTCTCCCGCTGGATAACCTGATAAGCAGACACTAGCTAAAACAGAAATCAGGTATAATGATGATAATGTATCCACTTATAGCTTTTAAAATTATTTGCTTAGCTCTATCATTATCTGCATTTTCAAACTCTTCACTTGAGAAAGCTCTGCTGACACAAACATACTTAAATTTCCTCAATGTTTCCTTTTTCCACTCAAAAAATATCTCTGATGTGTTAAAAAAATAAAGGCTACATGACCAAACAATGCAGTTACTCAGCACTCATCGACAACCTTCCCTTCCCTGAAAAGGCCTCTCATGCTTCAATACAGATGGTCAAAAATCAACTCCATCAGAAAGTTACCACCCAGACAGCTACCCCACAGGGATGCACACTTACAAGGGTACACAATTCAGAGAGCTTAAGCAACATTAATTTTACAATGAGTATGCATTAAAAAACCACACTTACAAATCGAGCAAAAAAAGTCTGTGTAATACTGAATGTTCTGTAGTACTCAATGTGCTTTGCATAAACCCAGCAGGCAAAGAAAGACTAGAAGTGGACAGTATTTCTCATTGTAAACTGACAGAAGGACTTAATGAGTAACTGCACAATTCAGTTTAATTAAAAATTTGATCACAATTGCCAAAGCTGAAGTAGCATAATGGCACTTGGAACTAGAATATTCTGTTTTCAAATTGCTAAAAAATTAAAGGAAAACAAAGTCAAAACATCAAAATAAGAAATCTGTAAAACAAAAGATCTTTGAATTCGTATTTAAAACAAAGCAGGATTTTTCAGAATTCAAAATTTACTTATAATTTCAAAGTCATACTTATTCTGCACTTAAAACTAAATCTACTACAGATGGTTTCCCTTAACATATATTTTGAGATGCTAACTTTGTATCCTACCTTAAATGAGAGGAAACACATACATTTTAAATACTTACTATATACTGAAACTACTTTCTTCCAAGCTCCAACAAAACAATTATTTCCAACTGAACTAAAAAAGCACACACAAAAACAGGAAAAAAACTCAAGCCTTTTCAGCAGAGAATGTCAAGACTTGCTGTGTAAATTACAGTAAAAAAAAAAAACCAACAACAAATCACCCCCCAAAAAACAACCACAAAATATCCCCAAAAACCAACCTACAGACTGAAGAATTTTCATTTTAGCCATACTGTTTATATAAACTTTCAAAAACCATCTTATTATACTAGCTGGAAGAGAATAAAAAATTAATGGGAGACAACAATTACCAAATGAATAGAAGACAACTGGTTTTTCAGGCATATGCTGAATATTGTAATAGGTGTATATTTATTTTAGATTCCAGGGACTTTGACACTAATGGCCAAAAGTCTACACGGGAACGTTGTCTTTGAGGGAAGTAAACATTTAAAGAACTGTAAAAACCTGTGCAAATGTCCAGGTTTTAATACAACACATACACGCATACTTAAAAAAATAATAATCCAACATCATCAATTGGAAAGCTTTACTTTTGCCAACAATTTGCAAAATGAGTACCAAAGTACTTCTATCATTGGTTTTCACTAAAATAGCAAAATAAATAATCCTGGATTAATTCCTTCCAGGAAATATCTAGAAATTATAGGGGATATAACTTAATTATTAAAAAATAAAATGCTTGTCCATTGCATATGCACGGAATATATGTTGTGCACTTCAAGAAGAAGTTTCAGAAGAAAAGTAAATTTGCTGTCATGCAAGTACAAGCCATGCTCACCTCTGTACTGGACTCTACGCCCTGCTACGGGCTTTCACCGCAGAAAGAGAAGAAAAGGATTTCCACATTTCATTACTAGAATTTGACACTTGACCTACCTAGGCCAAAAATAACCAGACACACAGTAATAATTTAACTTCCACGTTAGCTGTAAGTTGATCTACTACTGCAGTATCTGTTCACCTCATCTTTTTTCGCCCCTCCTCCAGGTCAGTCAGTCACAACATTGCTTACCTCAGAGTATTTTCCCCTGTAGTTGCCCAAACTGCGCTCCATTCTGCGCAGCCGCTGCAGCAACTGCTCTTTGCTGAGGCTGTCCACATTGCTCGAAGGCTCTTCTGTTTCGCTTTCAATGTCGGAAGGTGGATCAAAGGTGGGACCGGCTGCATCCAAGTCCAGTCGATTCAGTGAGTCTCTCGAAGAAGTTCGTACCAAGGACTCCTTAGATGAAGAGCGGAACAGGGACTCTTTCGCTGGGCTTCGAAACAAAGACTCTACGGAGGGAACTCGGAGCTGAAGCCTCTGGGCGAAAGACTGACTGTCACTCGGCTGCAAAAATTCAAAGCAAGTAATTACTTCAGCACTGCTCTTAAGTAGACAAACTAAAGCCCATGAAACAGAGACGTGACCTGGGCAAAGGAACAGCTGCTGCCTAACACATGCATGACACAAAACAGCTACCAAGCCCTCAAAAGTATCACCTCCTTGTGCAGAAAAATCAAGCATGCAGCTACCAGATGTGGGCAATTTCAGACAGCAACTAAGTCCAATAAATGATAGCCCTGATTTAGACTTCTGAAATAATGTATTTTTGTGTAACCCCTTTAAGAAATGAAGCATATATAAGTGAAGTAGTTGCATTTACTGTTGTCCCAAATAAACAAGTCAACTGTGAGACTCACTTCTTGCTGTATTAAACAGAAGACTGAATTAATCTCAAAGACACAAAGATATTTTCCTATGCTTAAGAGAACAAGTTTATTGTAGAAGTCCTTGTATGACAGTTCTAGTATATCACCTTAAACAGTTTTTTTCTTACTTTTATATTATTTTAAATGGCTTTACAATATTTACATAAAATACAACTACCAATAAGTACTTATGCTGTTCTAAAAAAAAATAAAATAAAAGAGGTTCTGTGCTATGGTACCACGTACTGCTGGTGCTACAGAAGCAATCTGAAAGCATGACCACCAGATGCCACCCCCACAATCAAATGCTGCGACACACATGGTAAGAGCTACTGCTAATCCCACTCAGTGAGCTAAACTTTTCTGAGACATATTACGGAATGACCTCCACCTTTTAGTGACAATTTTTTAAAGCCTATCAGTTCTTTTCCTATGGCTAGAAATTAGCCTTCTAGCCATGCAGTAAGCCCTCTACTTTTGAAAGCGAGTTTACCAACCCTGTACCCCGCGCTGTCTGTGCCCGTGAGCAATGAGACACACATCAACAGATATGTCTAACCTGTCGCTACAAAAAAAAAAATAGCTCCAAGCATCAGTGCCAACACTTAATACCAGCTAATGAGATTACACGTAAACAAAACATCCTAGTATCCCAACAGACAAGTACTTGTCATCCTTACTCCAGCACAAAGACACTCGCTGGGGACTTCAGCCAAGATAACACAAAGACAATGTGACAGTGAAAGAGGAAACATACCTGCGGGGAGGCTGGTCCACTTCCATCACTTTCTGTGGGTCTGGGAGCTGGTTGTTTAGTTAAGTTCTACAGGAGGAAAAACAATTCTTAGGCGGAATAGACTACAAGGACTGTAATGCACAGATTCCTACAAAAAGCATCTGTGTTTTTTCCTTGCTTGTGTTTTTGGTATTTTGTTTTAAATGTTTATTAAGATGTTTTCATGCAAACAAGCTAGTTTGTTAAATTCAAAACAGACTGCAGCAATATACAGAACTACGAAGCAGCTATGTGCGCGTGGATTAGTATGAGACATCTGCAAATGCCGATATCTCCAATTAAATTATTCATAATGATTATTTATGTAACACACATGCACAAATCATAGAAACACCAAAAAGACAAAATGATAGCAGGAAAAATCTAACTGATGGCCAGTGTTGTCTACAGTCAGCATGAGTAACAGTGCAACCACACTGTCCTTCTCTGTTTAAGTACATTTTGGGTGGTGGTGTGGTGCCTGGAAACAACCTGGGGAAAAAGTGCTGTTAACAGGTGGTTTAAGACTATGAACAAGCACAGGAAAAAAAGAAATCAGCCTTTCAGAAAAAAAACATCCTGTGCAAAACTTCATGCATACATTCCTCTGCACTCCCAAACAAAAGAAACAAAACCCCAAAAAGAACCTACACCCCAAACCAACACAATAGAATACAATAGCTTTGGTTGTTTTGGGGTGTTGTGGTTTGAGGTTTTTCGTTTGCTTTGTTTTTTGGAGTTGGGGCTTTTTGCTTTTTTTTTTTTGAGAGTTCAAACATTTCTGTTCCTAGTCTGCCTGTGCTCCTTTACTTATGCCCTGCGCTCAGGTGTTTTCTAACCTGTGCAAATCCAGATAGTCTTCTGGGGTTTAAACTAGGTCAAACCAAAAGAGCAAAACATGCTAGAACCATCTTGGATATGAATTCTTTCCATGAGAAGCAAAGCACTACAACATATTGAACAAAATATGAGGAATTCAGCTAAAAGCAGTGTAATTTTTCATTTTTAATCAACACGTACACTGATAGTTATATGCAGGCTGTAGAAGTGTATATGCAACTAAAATATGAATCGTAATCATCTATGTATCCCCTATGTGATCCCACTCACAGATTCTACACCGTGTGGATACACAGATAAGCATACATAAATAGAAATGTAGAAGAGTAATTCAGTCTAAATGGCTTCAGGAAGGTTTGATGTTGAGCAAACTTAAGAAGGTGAAAAATATCACTAAAGAAAGAAACACAGACCATAAAGGAAGCCAGAGAAGTGAGCAGTCACATAGATTCAGGCAAAATGAGCAATAACCAGCCATACAAGAAGTCCATTTGCATTCAGCTTTCACCACCCTGTTGTGGTGGATTTATTGCTTGTGGATTAGTAGCTCTTACTGGGTTTTAAACTAAAGCGCTCCTACATTTTATTTTCAGCTCCCCATTAGGTTAGGTCCCCATGTGTTGCCTGATCTAGTTGAGAGGCGTCCCTGCCCATGACAGGGAGGCTAGATTAAATGATCTCTAAGGTCCCTTCCAGCCTAGACCATTCTATGATCCTATTACTTGTTCTTTTTCATTTCCTAACTGGAAAGTTAAGAGTAAGGGTAATCCAAACAAAAAATTATCTCCTGGAAAGTTAAGAATAAGGGTAATCCAAACAAAAAATTATCTTCTGCTGCACAATTTATAAAGGATCTATTGTGCCAGTGCTGGACTGACAGAGGAAGAAAAATACCAAGAATTACAAACTAAATACAAACACTTCTTCTAAAAATTATGTATTGTGATACCCACAAAAAGAATTAAAGGAAACTATGGAGGGTTTGTACACTTAATCCATAGAATAATAATATTTAAGATCTATTTTAAAACACAAGGTTAAGTAGGATTTACTAAATTTAATAATGTGTTTATGAATATAAAACTCTGTTCTTTTCTCTGAAGATCCTTGAAAAGCTGCCATTTAAGGATGAACATCCTTAAAAATGACATTTCAAAACTAGAATTAATGTCAGCACTTTAAAATTCTATTAATTGTGCTGATATCTTTGTATTCAATCTGTGTTAACAAAAGATTAACCTATATTCGAGATCAGACTTCCTACTGGCATAAATCATGAAAGGGATAAACCAGTAATCTTTCATATAAAAAACAGACCACCACAGGTATCTAGCTTCTGCAATTCTAAGTCACTGTTTGCTCTAGGGCAAAGGGTCACATTCTGGTTTCCACACAGTGAAAGGCAAGCATGAATGGAAGTTTCATGCAAGTACGAACTCAAGAGGCTTTGAAGAGATAAAAGCCCCAGCCCTTCATAAGCCTTAAGAGATGTTTCAGCAAAACTAGAATCACTGAGCACGGGCTGGCGTTTCGTAAGTCTTAAAACCAGCCAAGTTACATCAGGGATTCTGGAGACCAACGCAAGTCTTTCCTCCATGATCCCAGCTATATCTCTATCCAAAGAGAGCAATACTTAAAATCTCTAATAAAAATGTTGGGGTTTGTATTAAGATGTGTAAACAAGAGCTCAGCTTCTACTGGAGCACAGTAGTGCATTCTACTGACACTTGTGTTTCGCTACTTCCTTGGTTTTGCAAGGCAAACTAATTCATTTATTTCTCAAAGGTATAATTAGATTTGTAAGCCTAAAAGTCAAAGCTTAAATGATGGCATTTAAAAACATTTTACTGCTCTCCCTCCTCAGGTATTCCAAAACCAAGTAAATTATGGAGGAGGCAAGGAGAGATTAGTACACATTTTCTTCCCCCATTTTTATTTTTCTTTAAAAAACCTCTCTGTGCAAGAATATTTTAGCTGTTTCTTGATGCAACAAATCCCATGCAGCGTAGTTATATACAAAGAATTTATACAAATTTCATCTATGCCAAAAAATCTGCAATTACAATCACTTCCCTATGATGCTCATTCCCTTGGATCATACATCACTTGCACACACACAGTGAACACATTTGTCTCTTTTAGTCAAATTAATACATATTTGTGTGCGTTGATAAAACTTTCCCTGTCCTGCATCTTTACCTAGGTCTTCCAAACACGTATATTTTTAATATATATTTGAATAGAAGTAGCCCTCCTCCTCTCTGTAAACTTTCCTATCATTTTTCCCCCCCCAATTCTGACTGTGAGTACAGCTCTAGAGCTTTCAAAAAATTCAGAGAACAAAATCAGTTTTAGAGGTAATGTATTATTAATACTCATTGGTAACAAATTAGCAATAACTTACATTATAATTATTTGCTATGTGTGCCGTATTGTACACAAATATGCAAGTCTGAAGCATTTGAGCATTCACAGAAAATGTTTTCCAGATGCAACTGTAGTGAGGGATATTTTCTGTATTGCAGTGGAAAACAGCCAACAAGTGTTCACTGCTGTAAATGCTGAAAAGCTTAATTAACTTTGCAGTGAAACTTTAAGTAGTGGTCACTGCATCTGGAGTATGGCCAAAAATACCTAGAACAGGGAAAAAAATACTATGATCTAGTAACTATTTCAAAACTACGTATTTCAACATAGTCTGAATGTCATCTTTGCTCCCCATCAGAAAGCTCAATGTTGAGAACACTAAGACTGAGCTAGTAATGAATGTGTACTCTAAGGGCATGCTCTAAACAAGCACAGCCCTTTACAACAAATGAAGACTTTCCCCAAGTCACATTTTTAATTACCATTTCAGTCCAGTCTTGCTTAACTTGAGAGATACAAGCCCAACACAACACAGTGTGTTGCACTGTGTCCCTCTGCTTATCCAATAACACTCCTGTTAACAGCTTTCAGCCATGAGTCATTTTCAGCCTCTGCACCAGCAGTAAAGTACTTGTTGAACTGTGAAAGAAAAGCAATCATGAACCATAAGGGTGAGCTAGGACTCTAAAAAACACTGTGTTTTGTATCACTAGGGACTCAGGAATTCCATGACTCTGAAGTATGTGAAAGATGCCATCGCAGTCCTGTGACAATAATGAAAAGAATACAGCTTTGTATATATGTATGTTAGAGAAAAGTCTGCTTTCCTCCCTGCGCCTGCTTCTTTCTCTCCACTCCTTGCTCTCTTCTTATTGACCTTCTCTCCTTGTCTACTATGAAAACAGCATTTCCAGGCAAAGAAATATATACCTAAAATAAAATTTAATTATTAAAGAAAGACTATTTATACCCAAAATAACAGCTGCCAGGTTACCAGCTAGAAATAGCTGAATTTCAGTGTCTGTGTGAGATAATTTCCTGCTACCATTAGTAGTAAATGACATTGTGAGGCTTTCACTGTACACAGTAAAAAGCATATAATTTTTAGACAAAAATCTCAATGTTTATCATATCCATTCACCCTCAAATACATAAAAAAATACATTAAAAAATACATAAAAATTGGGAGGAAGGCTTTCAATGGTATTAATAAATTCTAAGCAACAAATGAACAAACTTGTGCAACAATTATTTAAAAGTTGTGTAAAGTATGGTTACCTGTTCAACAGAAAACATGTTTTCTATTTTTTACTGTTGCAATAAATTCACATCATACAGCACACCAGCCAGGAGCTACCAGGTTCTACCTCTGTGAAATTTAGTGCAGGGTTAGCAACAGGGTAGTTAGGAGAGATGTCTTTGTGAGAACAAGCCACACGCGACACTAGGTTTGCCTTCTAGTACAGTACTCTCCTCCTCCTGCTAAAGGCATCACTAAAGAGGGGTGGGAGGACTCACCACACCGTCACTCTGTGGCTTAGGTTGTTTGGTGGGATCCAAAGCAAAGATAGTATACTCAGAGAGAAAAGCAGGTTCTGCTATCATCCCAGCTAGCAGCTGTCATTCAACGCAAAAAGTAGGAAAACAAAAATAAATCAAGTAATAAGGTAAAGAACGTTGCATGATTTCAGACAATTTTTCCAAACTATTAAAAACATCATAAAACAATATAGCAATTTGTGAGATAATGATATTGATAAAGGCAGGGCATAACCAAAAAACATGCATTAGATTGCTTCAGAATAGCCAAGAAAATCACAGTTTTGATCATTTAGAAGCAAAGAAACACATAATTAAAAAAAATTCCTAGTTTAGTCATAGATAAAGATAATGCTTCAGGCATTGATATTTTAAATTTTTTAAAACTTCCATGGACAACTTATCTTCAAAGACAAATGAAACTTCTTTGCTCTCAGTTACGCATGAAAACCTCCTTATAAACAATAAAAATCGCATGTTTTTGACTACTTATGTTCTAGTGCTTTTATATGCTAGAATTCTAACTGCATTAAAAAAAGATTCCTTAAAAAATTTTTCAAAGTACTAGCAGACTATTTCGTAAAAACACCACAAGTCCAACATTATGTCAGTATCAAAGAAGAGATTTAAATTCCTAGTGACAAAAAACATAAGACTCGAATCTGAAGTCAAACTGAATATATACATGTAACGTAATGCAAGCTAACACTGTTAGGATGCTGTAACAGGTTTCAAAAAACTTACTCCTCTCACACACAAAAGTTCAAGGTTTAACTTGATTTCAGAACGGTGCTGTCTGCTGACTGAACCAAAACATGGAATTTTTTTCTTTCTCCTTCTTTCAGAACAATTTTAGTTTACTTCAAGTTACTTACTTACACAGTATTTTTAGGAATTAAATCTATTACAATGTAAGTTAGAGTTTATTTTTTTGGTGAGGGCTACATTGGCTCCAGTGCTCCAGCAGATGAATCACATAAATTCAAATTGAGAGAAGAAAAATATTATCATGTTTAAAAACTGGAATTCTGCATGCCTTGCAATTTCTGTCCACAAAAATCCTTCAGAAAAATGTATTTAGTGCTTAAATGTTCAGTGACAGCCACATATAATAGCCTCTGAATGTCAGTACGGACTACCTATGTCGTCTTTTCTCTAATGTATTTCTATGTCGAAAAACCCCAAATAATTACAGGAAAACCTGAGTAACTGAGACCTAAAATACCAATCCTGCAAAATAAAAAACTAAACAATGTGCTTTTATTGCCTCCTGCTTGATTCACTGCACTATGTACCTAGACATATATACATATGTATGTATGTATGTTTGTATGCATATACACACATAGCCCTAGTACTAATGTCCATTGCTGGGGACTCCTGCTAGCTATATCAGAAGACCTTCCAGAGCTAGCAAGGGAAAGCAGCTTTGGCACATTGCCCAAAAAAAAAAACCCACAAAAAAAAACCCCACACCAAAACCACTACAAAATTGGTAACTGGCTTTATAGCCAGGGTACCTGCAGACCAGCAACTCTAAAATTTATGCTCAACTTTTACTTTTCAAACTGGCAAGTACAGTGGCAATTAATTCTTTTATTATTCAGCTGCCCAGCATTCCCAAAGCTGGCACAGGAACAGTGCTCCAGTCATTTACTTGATTTGCCAAGAACTGGCTAGAAACTCACATGAAACTTCTCACTTCTGAGCTAGTAAAACACCAGCTGCCAACAAAAGAGATGGTCCCAATTTTCCTACTCCACTCAAGCATGGACCCGCTTGCTCAGCTGCAACCACATGCTGAGTTTGGTCAGACTGGTCACCAGTCCCTGTCTCTCAGCCTGTCAGAAGTATAATTCCAAAGAGTAAACTGTCTTAAAGCTCCTCCTATGTATTTATTTAAGTGTATAAAACCCACTTAAGTTTCTTTTCTCACCTGAGCTTTTAAGCAAAACAAAAGTAGAGAAGCTGGCAATAGGTATACACAAGTATGCAAACATACTGCAGCAGTACTACAAGAAAGCCTGATGGTCTTGTGAATTAGAAGCATGCGAATTCTCAACCACAAATAAATTGATGAAATCTTCAAGACAAAAATTACTTTCTATTTTTAAAGAAGACCAGTGAAGATGATGAAACTCAGTTTTGCAAAGAACTCACAAATGGATTATGGCAAATATTAACCAAAATGTTATGAACAATTTCAACATGTAACACATTATCTTCAGTTTCGTTAAGTCACCTTTTAAAACATGACCATCAAGAGGTTTAGGAACTCAGGTTCAAATAATCTCTTCATAGCAGTGGTATGCTAATGTTTGATTCTCAAAATACTAAGTTGTGACATTTCACCATGGCATTATTTTCCTTAATTCTAAGTCTACTAAGTAGTACACACACTTGCATTAAAAAGAAATCCCATTTGATCTCTAATAAGCTGTTTTTCTTCATCCAAAATTAAAAAAAGGGACTGTCAGTATGTTCGGCATCCATGAACTCCCTATTTTCAATCATCCCCTACAGTCCAGGACCATGTCAGCGCAGTCAAGCTTTAACAGGAGGCTTCAACAGTCTTTTGCAAAATGTTCATTACAAAACGCAAAACTAACAGATAAGATGATAAAGAGCTTTAAACAACAGAAAGAGTTAACTTTAAAAATTCACTCAAACTGTCTGTTAGTTTAGGGACAGTAAGTATATATAACTCTTTTCCAGCAAGATCAGAAGATCCAAGCTATCCACAGCCTAAAATATGCCAATCCGCATCACTAACTGTTACGGTTTTTGAGAAAAAAAGGAAAAAAGCTTACAAATATAAATTGATGCAGTATTGTTTGCATTTGCTCATATACAGCTCCAGAGTCCCTACCATAGGTAATACTTCACACAAACAGTAGAATGCAATTGAATTGATTTTCACAGACATTAGTCAGAAACTTGATGCAAGAATATCACTAAATCGTCTCGGCTTCATCCTGCTGTTCCACTGTTGCTTTAAAGGCAAGCACAAAAGGGAAGGAGACAATCCTACAACTACAGAAGGGCAGACAACAACAATGCTGACACAGAACAGAAGCTGCTGTATCAAAGCAAAATTGCAGAATATTTCCTCCCCAGCAGCCAAGTTTCACACTTCAAACAGCTACCCCAGACAGAATATACTCAACCATGGTCCAAGAGTGGAGCTTCCTTAGCACATTTAGAACAGGCTGCATCATCTCACTACTGAGGTCATCCTCCATTCTCAGATGTTGAAGTCCAACAATGAAAATATTTAAGGACTTGCTCACGGTATTTTTATTACTCAAGCAGCTCGTTACCTGCTATGCTTCTAGGTCTAAATCACAGGCAGAGCTGTTTAATGAGTTCTATAATTACCCTATCTAATGCTTTCCAATACATGCATGGGGTTTTATCTGCACTGTTTAATTTTTTTAATCAACTATTCAGTACAGCTTTAAAAATAGCTGTATAGTTAACTTAGGGTGGGGGAAGAAGTATTAAAAGTCACTAAAAATGACTCATCTATGCCTGGAAAAAATGACAAGAAATCACCTGCTAGTCTGGCAAAATTAAACAGATATAAATATTTCTGCAATGGATTCTTGCAGCTCAGGATCTGGCCTAAAACCCACTCTGAATTATCTCAGTGGCTTCAGAAACATTAAACCTAACCGGTGCTATACTGTCTAATGTATCACCAGCACCACATTAGCTCTATGCCAGTAATGCCAT
Source organism: Apaloderma vittatum (assembly GCF_000703405.1). Classification (NCBI taxonomy): domain Eukaryota; kingdom Metazoa; phylum Chordata; class Aves; order Trogoniformes; family Trogonidae; genus Apaloderma; species Apaloderma vittatum. The sequence continues at coordinate 15,902 of NW_009703226.1, read as the reverse complement.
CAATAAAACTAGACAAGAAGGGAATTCAACTGGGCTGAAGGATACCGGAAATAGACAGAAAGTGTAAAGATGTAAATAATCCTTTTAACCACTATTCTAAATGCCATCAAATCACACTTGAAGCTTACTATAGAAATCCTACTACGATGTCCTGACATTGTTTCAAACATACTCCACAGTAAATGAACTCCCTACCCCCCCCCACCTACCTTAATCTCAGGCACCAAATCAATATTTAGGTCCTTTTTGTTTTGCAAGTAAAACCTTAAACAACAACAAACATTTCTATCTTGGACAGAAAGTTACAAATGAGGTAAATTAGGTAACAAGCCAGACACCTTCAGTATTACCAAAGAACAATACATAAAAATAACCTTTCCATTTCCAAAATTCTGAACAATTTTTGCAGCTCTCAAGTTTGGCCTAAGGAACCCAATTTGTTCTTTATTGCCTTTCTGAACTCCAGAACCAACTGCGTTAATACTATTCTTGTTACTCCTCCTCCCTCTAAAGAAGTGCCATTCTCAAATTTTCCTTTGCTAAGATTTTGATGAGCAGGATGCAAAGGTCAAAGTACATGTGATCCCTACATCAAAGGGCTTCCGTAACGCACTGTGAAATAAGAACTAGAATTTAACAGGCATTACAGTTTGACTTAAGTCTCTTTGCTCTGGAGACAGCAGTATGTGAATCAATGTGTATTAGGTTTGCCTGGCCGGATTTCGGTGGCTGGGTGGTGTATAGGGGTGGCTTCTCCAAGAAGCTGCTAGAAGCTTCCCGAGTCCAATAGTGTCAATGCCAGTCAGCTCCAAAGAGGGACCCGCTGCTGGCCAAACCTGAGCCTATCAGTAAAATGATAGGAGAGGAACGTCTCTGTGAAAATATATTTAAGAAATGGGGAAAAAGAACTGCACCACAACAGCTGGCAGAGAGATGGAGGAGTGAGAATATGTGAAGACACCAAGGACAGTGAAGAAGGAGGGGGGGAGGATGTGCTCCAGGCGCCGGAGCAGAGAGTCCCCCAGGCTGCGGTGAAGACCATGGTGAGGCAGGCTGTCCCCCTGCAGCCCATGGGTGGGGTGTAGATGTCCACTGTGGGGTGGAGGCCCCCACGCTGGAGCAGGTGGATGCCTGCAGGGGGCTGTGGCCAGTGGGAAGCCCACGCTGGAGCAGGTTGCTGCCAGAACCTGTAGCCCATGGAAGAGAGGAATGTCCACACTGGAGCAGGTTGGCTGGTGGGACTTTTGTGATGCTGCAGGGGACTCACGCTGGAGCAGTTTCCCCTGAAGGACTGCAGCTCAGACTCACGAGGGACGGATTGCCCCTTGTGAGGTGTCTCATGTTGGGCAGTTTGTGATGAACTGCCCTTCATGGGGCGACTCACGTTGGAGAAGAGCGTGTGAAGACTGTCTCCTGTGAGAGGGACCCCACAATGGCCCTGGGGAAGTGTGAAGAGTCCTCCTCCGGAGTGAAGAAGAAGTGGTGGAATCCACACCGGATGAACTGACCGTAACCTCCATTCCCTGTGCACCTGCACTGCTCAGGCGGAGGAGGCGGAGAAACCAGGATTGATGTTGAGCCCGGGAAGAAGGGAGGGATGAGGGGAAGGTGTTTTTCTTTCAAAATCTGTTTGTGGGGTTTTTTCCTTATTTCTCACTACTCTTCTCTGATTTGTTCTTCTAATAAATTTAACTAATTTCCCAAAAATCGAGTTTGTTTTGCCTGAGATGGTAAATGCAAGTGATCTCCCTATCCATATGTCAAACCTTGAGCCCTTCTATATATTTTCTCCCCCTGTCTAGTGGAGAAGGGGGAGTGAGAAAGTGGCTGTGTGGGTACCTGGCTGCCAGCCAGGGGCAAACTACAACAGTTACATCCATATATGTATGATTGCCAAAGGCACTCATTATTCCCTTGCAGAAATAAAGAGGAGAATCAGTAGTTCCAAACTGCAGATTAACCTGTTATCATGCAATTCTGAAGATTTGGACACTTTGCTGGCAAAGTGTATCACTGTATATCTGCATAATGTAGCACATTAATGCTTAAAAGCTTCTATAATTGTATATAGACAGTTTTGCTTTGCTGGATATGAGCACAGTAAGACAGAGGAGAACGGATCAGACTCTAAGCTTGTTTAAGACACAAGTCGGTATTCACTTATTTAGTTCGAGGAGCTGGGGGATGTCACCTATCAGGCAAGGTTTAGAGTTTCAACTTTTACTGACAAGTAACTCACTCACAACTATATAAATAAATTTGGTTACTTGTCAAAGTTGGAGAATGCCAGGAAAAAGTGAGTAATTCAGGAATTTGCTGATTTACAGAAATACTTATTAACAGAAGGCTTGTGCAATTTGAAACATAACCTTTTATGCCTTGTCTCTGCTTTGATCAGGGAATAGGAAAAACTGAAGGAAGAGCTGGAAGTTCAAGTCTTCTCTCTGCAACTAAAAGAAGTCCTAGAATTTAAGAGTGTAAAACTGCATTTTCAAAAGAAAATAGTAGAGAAATCAAACAACTCATTTATGTTTTTTTCTTCATTCTGATGAGCAATCTTAACAGGCTAGTGTATGCACAAGGAGCTGTAAAATCCAGGCTTTAGATACAAACTACATATAAACACACACACAGAGCCTCCAAAATTTAGTATTAAATTTACATGTCAGAAAGGAAAAATGATACGAACTTATCTGAACCACTGCTATCTTTGCATGGCAACATCGATTTAGAAGTACTTCAAATTAAGTATATGAATACAGGAAAGACTCAAGAGTAACAAAGGTATGGAATATATATTATTTTCAGCCTTACTTATCCAGCTTTATTAATAGCCCACACCAGAAAAATGTTTCAATTAATTTAAAAACACAGTCGTCTAAAAACACAGTTGTCATACAGCACTAAAGTGAGAAAAGTTCCTTTGCTTGTTTATCTTTAGCTCTCAGAAGAGCTATATAGATTGTGCTCTGCTGTCACTTCCATAACACTCGTGCGGATGTGAGTGATACTTGGATCTGCATGACGGGTAGGTCATCCACAGCACGCCATCAGCTGTTTGCTCCAAGCTGATGCTCTGAACTACTTTTGTTATCTTCTGTGGAGGGAGGTTGACTTGTAAATTAAGTATTTTACAGAAAAGAAACAAAATTTTGAACTTCTAGGAACTACACTGAGTATGACTGGTATGTTTCACCTCAAATTCTGTTCAAAGGTCAGTGTAGTAAAAGTTTGAAAACTAAACACTATTCTTGGGGTGTATTAGACGGGGAGTAGCTAGTAGTTCGATAGGGCCCCCCCTGCCCCTCTACTCTGCCCTGGTGAGGCCACATCTGGAATATTGTGTCCAGTTCTGGGCCCCTCAGCTCAAGAGAGACAGGGAACTGCTTGAGAGAGCCCAGCGCAGAGCCACAAAGATGATGAAGGGAGTGGAAAAGCTGGGTCTCTTCAGCTTGGAGAAGAGGAGGCTGAGGGGTGACCTCATAAATGTTTATAAATACGTCAAAGTGGAGTGTCAGGAGGACGGTGCCAGGCTCTTTTCAGCGACGTCCAATGACAGGACAAAGGGCAATGGATACAAGCTGGAACATAGGAGGTTCCACAAAAATATTAGAAAAAACTTTTTTACTGTGAGGGTGACAGAGCCCTGGCACAGGCTGCCCAGAGAGGTTGTGGAGTCTCCTTCTCTGGAGACATTCAAAACCTGCCTGGACACGTACCTGTACAATCTACTGTAGGTGATCCTGCTCTGGCAGTGGGGCTGGACTAGATGATCTTTTGAGGTCCCTTCCAACCCCTGATATTCTGTGATTCTGTGATTCTCTAGAAGACTGGAAGCACCAAAAAGGCATGTTTTAATCTCCCAGGGCTGCTTCAAGTGGCACCAAGACCAACTTGAAAAGCATCCGATATGCAAATTGTCTGAGTAAGTTCTGTGGAAGAACCACTATATGCCTTTACCTAGCACTGTAGTCATATTTTGTTGGCTACTTGCAAGAACGGAATACTGAACTAGACAGACTTCTGCTTTTTCCCTCCACATGAAAAAATTATGAGCTTCTCTCTAACACTGCCTTTGGAGATCCACAGCTACAGTAAAACAGAAGCTGAAGAAGAAAACACAAGAAAATTAAACTTAGCTAGCACTCCATGAATGAAGCATCCATGTGGTTTTTTTTTTAACCTGAGAACGTTTTGAAATCTTGAAGAACACAATAAAAATCTTATCGTTGCAGAATATAACGAATGTTTGCCTGTGTGTTTTATTATAATTCTTTCACCAGACTAATGCTGTAATTTACAATGCACTACAAAATAATTTTTATTCTAAAAATATTGAGTTTAAATCAAAGCTTCCATGTGCAGTGCTTACAATTTCAATATTTCAGCATTAAAAATCTGAAAATGTGATCTATTCAAAACATACTAAATATAACAGGCCAGGGAGGAAGGAGAACATACAGGAGAACTATGAAACTTTGTCATATTGCTTAGTTTTCAGTACAAAAAGGGTTAGCAATTATTCCTGTACTACAAAAACCTTTTAGCATAAGAAACTCTGCAAAACCCAAACATTTTCAGTATGTTAAATGATGCTGTACTTCAGTTCATTGTAATGCCACTGCCATTGACATCTGCACATAAAGCATCTGCCTGATCAAATAAGAAAACTGCAAAAAAAAGTCCCCCAAAAGACACAGCACACTCAAAAAATCAGGACATATATTTTCAGAGGTATTATGTAATACCTGCATCTTTAAGCATAGTCATACTGCCACTGAACTGAATTTTATAAAGTTGAATCCAACAAACAAATTTCAATTATGATTTTCTTTTAATATTTCTGTTAACATTTATGAGAAGTATTTGCAGACAGAATTCATGTCTTGATCATTTTACTAAAATTTTCTACTTGGTGTAAACCCAGTCTTTAACAAAAAAAAGAAAAAGCAACTTTCACTGTCTTCATAGCTTCACTGCTTTCTGAAATTTTAATTAAAGGGTATGTTTCACAAACAAAAATTCTCACAGCAGCTCCCTAAGCCCAAGGATACCTGTAAATCTAATGTCCCTTTAGTACTCTGCTTCCATTCTTGATTTTATTTTTCCTTCCACCTCTGATCATTCTAGTGTAACCACTGTATTTAGAGCATAATGTTCCTCCAACATAACTTGGCGTGTCCTGGGGGAAATTTCTTGCTTCTGCAGTTTGCAGACTGCAAAAGCAGTCTGGAAAAAATAAGTCTGCTGGGGTGCAACATAAATCTAATTAAGTAATACGTGACAAAATGTAGTTCTTCTCAGAAATGATGAATAGTACAAAAACATTGATACAAACAGGTGACATATCAGCAGCACTCAACATGTGAAAATGCATTCCTTTTTTAAACACATTATATGAGTGGGAAGAGTGCTATTTTTCACTCCATCAACTGATAAAACTGAAAGAGAAGATGACCATTCAGGCTCACAAATCTTTTTCAGATATGTAACAAAAGCAGACATCCTCAAAAATAAATACAAGTTAAGGAAAAATATGCCATCTTTCAACTCAGTGTGTGAGTTACAGTTTTTGAGCAGAAAAGCAGCTGGTATTTGTATAACAAAAGAGATGAGGAGTATTACCACTTTATCTTTCCCTTTATTATTTGCCACTGAAAAGAGAGGAAAATCTTCTCCTTTTGCATATGCAGGAAAAAGTTAATGAGAAAAAAGCAGTGAATCAGTCACAAGGAGGACATAACTGTATGGCTTCAGTATTTCATATTCCACCAAGCTTTTGCTGCTTAGAAAGTCCAAATAAGTCCTTTAACCTGTAACACATTCTACAATGGATACACGTAATAAAATAATAATTAAAAAATAGGAGAATCCTCATGTTTGCACGGCTAACTGATGACACAACTCTTGGCACCAGTTAATTGCTTTTTGGCCACAGTGGTAATTTTCACATGGCAATATGCCACTTCTACACTATGCATTAAGAACATAAATATGGATTGTTTTTCCTGAAAAAGGGAAAAAAAACCTCCACACACCAAAACCAAGCAAATTCTCCTTACTGAAACAATTTATCCTGGGTGACACTGCTTGCTGACATTACAGAACAGTTAACAGAAAGCCTCTCTTGAAGAAAAAAGGGAAATCATTACATACATATATATTTAACAGAAGAGGAAAAAAGTAATTAAAAAACTCAGTGCTGCATTTACAAAATACATAACAAAATCATGAGGTACTCTTCAATTCTATTATCATTGCAGGAAGGAAACTGCCACTCTTCAATGGATGGTAATATTCATAATGGAATCTAAAACAAATTTCAGCTCATCATCTCCCAAAGAAAAGGTGATGTTAAAAATTAAAGTGGATTGTCCCACTGCAAGAAAATACTTTTTTTTTTTTTAGCAGAATGCAGCAACTGCATTTTCTGTATGAGAACTCAACCCTTCCTCTGACAAAGGCCACAGAATTGCAGTTCTCTGCTTTAGTCCACTGGCCTTTTTTCACACTCACTAAGTATGGGCTTTTTTGTTTGCTTCTTTTTTAATCAAGCTACTTCAGAGAAGCCACAGTATTCAATATGAAAAAAGATTAGTGCAGATCATCTCCTCTGTTTAATCCATTATGCAAGTCATAGCTACCTATCATAGTGACAGGGATTTCAACGATGAGTTACGATTGATCATTTAGACTCATTTCGGTTTGTTGTTTGGTTGTGGGGTTTTTGGGTTGTGTTTACTTTTTAAAATTTGTTAATTATTATTGGTATGGTTAGAAACATTCACATGGCCTCAGTTGAAGCCTTTAGGCTCATCCACCTCAAGTCAGCTGTGTAGTTAAATGGACTCCCTCAACTTGTCAACCAAGGGAGGCATAAACACCAAAGTTAGCCTCTCTCAATGTAACATCTGTCCCACTACCTTACTGAGTTCAGTTCAGGAGTACGATTTTTAATTAAGACCTTAAGGACTTGAAAGTTTTCTTAATGTGGAGGTTAACCTCTACAGCTTAAAGGCTGTTTTAGAATCATGGAATCACAGAATCATTTATGTTGGAAAATATAATATTTTCCTCTTATTAAACACTTCAGTAATTAACCTAAAAATTAGACTATTCATATCTGTAAACCCCCCAAAAATAATGAGATCGAGGAATCAAAAAACGTTAATCAAGGACACAAAGTTAGATTTAAGTTACACTTGAAAAATACAGCAAATAGTTCTCAACTTGCCTCTTTATCTGGTGTTAAAGTGCCTTCGTCATTTTGATCTGTAAATGAAGATGTCCTGTTTCTGTTACCGGTAGGTGAAGGGGATTTGGGAAGGACCTACACAGAGACAACACAGATCAACAAGCAATAATATTTATTCCAGAACTAATTATTCTATATCACAATTTACTTCAACAATTACCACGATTTACTTCAACAATTGCTAACTATACCATCTCGGTAAACACTGGTCTTCCCTTTAAACAAAAAAAAAAACCAGTTCCAAGCATTGCCTGTGAATAGCTCTACCTTACTGAAAAGTCTCCTGAGCAGAATCCATACTCACCAGCCACAAGAGCATGCAACAAAATTAGTTATTTTGTTTCTTTCAGACCATCGTGCTCTTAGACTGGATTTGAAACTCAAGCTCCTAATACTGTGGGAATTTAGTACAGGTGCTTTAGGTTTAAAACTTCTGCAGACAGACAGGGATTCAAGCATTTACATACAGAACATCTTCTGAGTCCTTCTAAGAATTTAAAAAAAAACAGTACAAAGAAAAAGGGCAGAAAACCTGTTCAGAGAAATTTCACAACTTCATGCCAAGTAAGGTTGCAAAAACCCATGTCAGCCAAACCAAAACATAGCTCATACATCAAAATTCAAATATAAAAATCCAGTATACATGTAATGAACAATAAAACATCAACTTTGTTGCAGCACCATCACTAAGGTTGCATACATAAATTTTGCTTTGCAAAATGCCTATCTTGCAAGACAGGTGGATGTTTTTAAATCTAATTGACAATCAGACCACTAAAAAGATATTGTCAAAAAAGGTCATTTTCCAAAGCATTACATACTATACAGCGTAAACATATAGGTAAAATTTGGATATCAAACAACTAACTCCAGTACCATACAAAACAAAAGATTATTCCAAAATCAGTCATAGTTACAGGTCTGAACAAGTAGACCCAATGTTCCCAGTTGAAAACACAACACAAAAGCCAAACACCTCATCTAGTACCAAACAAACATTCACTGCAAAAGCTCTGTGTCCTTCTGAAAACTTTCACAATGGAAGTACTCATAGGCCATTAAAAACAGTAACGATCTACTCATGCTGATAGCCTACTCTCCTTCTTCTACACCAAATCCCTAAACTAATACCAGTATTCAAGATTGCTTTTGGTCCTCAGCATACACATGAAACACAGTTTCCAAACATTCATCGCCACTTTGCTACTGTTCAGGAGAGTAGGACAGTCTATCTTCACTCCGCCCTTAACAGTTCTTCCTGAGAGGTGTGACCAGCCTGCGGGGTCAGGTCTTGCTCACATGCTCAGGGAATAGCCGATGGCCAGCACTGGGGTCAGGAAGGAATGTTCCCCCGGGGCAGATTAGCACTGGTCCCTGGGGTTTTTTTGCCTTTCTCTGCAGCACTGAGCATGACCACTTGTCAGGGCTCCACTGTCCCACTTTGGCTCGGTTGCTGCCTGCTGCTCACGCAAGATGGCCGCTCATGCCCTGTAGAAGGTGGCTTTTTTCCCCACAGGGAGGGTTTCTTTGCCTTCCTCTGCAGCACTGAGCACAGCCCCTTGCCAGGGCTCTTTTGAGTCATTTCATAGAACCATAAAATGGGTTTTAGTTGGAAGAGACCATACATCATCTAGTTCCAATCTCCTCTAGACCAGGTTGCTCGTACACTCACCCAACCTCACCTTTAACACTTCCAAGGATGAGGCATGCAGAGATCCCCTGGGCAACCTGTTCTACCGTGTCATCACCCTCACAGGAAAGAACTTCTTCCTTATATCTAATCTAAATCCTCCTTGTTCCTGCCCCACAAGTCACCAGTTTTCTTGTAGGCTCCCCTCGGGTACTAGGCGGCCACTCTAAGGTCTCCCCAGAGTTTGTCTTGGGTTTTGTTAAAAAATTTTTAATCCTCACTTGGATGTGTCTACAGTCTTCAAAGCTTGACTACCCTAAGTTCACCTAAAAAGGGACCTTGATGTTCTTTTGGAGGTTCTGAGGGTGCTGAGGGAGCTGGCAGAAGAACTGGCTAAGCCGCTCTCTATCATTTATCATCAGTCCTGGCTAACTGGGGAGGTCCCAGAAGGGTGCCCATCCATAAGAAGGGCCAGAAGGAGGATCCGGGGAACTACAGGCCCGTCAGCCTGACCTCAGTGCCTGGCAAGGTTATGGAGCGGATCATCCTGAGTGCCATCAAGCAGCATGTAGAAGACAACCAAGTGATAAAGTCCAGCCAACATGGGTTTAGGAAAGGAAGGTCCTGCCTGACCAATCTCATTTCCTTCTAGGATTGGGTGACCTGTCTAGTGGATGAGAGGAAGGCTGTGGTTGTGGTCTACTTTGATTTCAGAAAAGCATTTGACACAGTCTCCCACAGCTTCCTCCCGCAAAAGCTGGCAGCCCACAGCCTGGATGGATGCACCTTTTGCTGGGTAAAAAACTGGTTGGATGATCGGGCCCAGAGAGTGGTGGTGAATGGTGCTGCATCTAGTTGTCATCCCGTGACCTGGCACGTCCCCCAAGGGTCAGTACTGGGCCCAGTCTTATTCAATATCTTTATTGAAAACCTGGATGAGGGAACTGAGTCTATCCTTAGTAAGTTTGCAGATGACACCAAGCTGGGGGGGCAGTGTCGGTCTGCCGGAGGGTAGGAAGGCACTGCAGAGGGACGAGGACAGGCTGGGGCAATGGGCCGAGGGCAACGGGGGGGAGG
>NW_009703226.1:2905-5821 GCF_000703405.1 Apaloderma vittatum | reverse complement strand
CAACCGGTTGAACATGAGCCAGCAGTGTGCCCAGGTGGCCCAGAAGGCACACGACATCCTGGCTTGTATCAGGAACTGTGTGGCCAGCAGGAGTAGGGATGTAATTCTGCCCCTGTACTCAGCACTGCAGAGGCCTCAACTCGAACCCTGTGCACAGGTCTGGGCCCCTCACTGCAAGAAAGACACTGAGGTGCTGGAGCGGGTCCAGAGGAGAGCAACGAGGCTGGGGAAGGGACTGGAGGGAAAGTCCTGTGAGGAGAGGCTGAGGGAGCTGGGGGTGTTTAGCCTGGAGGAGACTCAGGGGGGAACCTTATCACTCTCTACAACTCCCTGAAAGGGAGGTTGTAGTCAGGTGGGAGTCAGGTTCTTCTCCTGAGCAACTAGGGACAGGACAAGAGGGCATGGCCTGAAACTGTGTGAGGGAGGGTTTAGGTTAGACATCAGGAAACGCTTCGTCATGGAGAAGGTGATCAGGCATTGGAATGCACTGCTCAGGGAAGTGGTGGAGTCACGGTCCCTGGAGGTGTTTAAGGAGAGGCTGGATGTGGAATTTCGTGCCATGGTCATGCCTTCTGGTCCCAGCCTCAACAATTCGTGATTCTGTGATTCTAGCAGGAGAGTGCAGCTACTGTATTACCCTTGCCTGATGAACAGTCCTGTTGCAACAGAACTAGGGGCAATGGTTTTAAACTAAAAGATGGTAGAATTCGAGTGCATATAAGGAAATGTTTTATAATGAGTGTGGTGAAACACTGCCCAGCGAGATGGTGAAGGCCCCATCCCTGGAAACATTCAAGGTCAGGCTTGATAGGGCTCTGAGCAACCTGATCTAGTTCCCTGCTCACTGCAGGAGGGTTGGACTAGATGACCTCTAAAGGGCACTTCCAATCCAAAACATACTGTGGTTCTAATCCTGGCAATCAATGGAGTCACAGCCAGGTCATCCACACACTTCGGCCAGATGGGAGCTTTGAAGATGCTTCTTAGACTCCCAGAGTGAGGCCTCAGGAGGTGGCCTGGGGGTTGGTTCTTGTCCACACTGTGTTGATGTTTGTGAGCATCAGCTCTGAAACAGATTCAGAAAAATAAAAATAAAATCCTGTTTCAACTTACGTGATTTGTATGCTCAAAAGCATTTTTGGAGCTGAAAACCCCCTGGTATTTCAGGCATAAAACCAGTCTTACTGTTATTCAACTCATGACAAGCACAGGAAATAAAGTAGAATAGTTCAGTTGGAAGAGACTTAAAATGACCATCTAGTCCAACTGTCTGATCGCTTCAGGGCTGAGCAAAGTTAAAGCATGGGATTAAACGTGCTGTCCAAATGCCTCTTCAGCACTGACAGGCATGGGACATCGACCATCTCACCAAAAACCATGTTCCAAGGTTTGCCCATCCTCTCCATGAAGAAAAGTTTCCTCATGACAAGTCCAAATCTCTCCCAAAGGAGAGCCCAAAGGCTCAGCAGCATTCCCATGCATGCCCGCACTGGATACCAAAGATCAGCACCTCCCTCTCCACTTCCTCTCCTCAGGAAGCTGTAGAGAGCAGTGAGGTCACCCCTCAGTCTCCTTTTCTTCAAACTAGACAAACTCCAAGTCCTCAGCCACTCCTCAAACAAGCCTGCCAGCCCCATCCCCAGCTTTGATGCCCTCCTCAGGACGTGTTCAAGGACCTTAACACACTTTTTAAATGGCGAGGCCCAGAACTGTGCAAAATACTCAAGGGGAGGCCACACCAGCATTAAATACAGCAGATCAATCACCTCTTTTGACTGGCTGGCTGTGCCACCAGCCCAGGATGGTGTTTGCCCTCTTGGCTTCCAGGACACATTGCTGACTCCTGTGGAGTCTCCTGCTCACCAGCACCCCCAGGTCCCTTTCCGTGTCTGCTGGATTCCATGGCAGGTGCAGATTCCAGCATTTGTTCCTGTTTGGTTTCATGCCACTGACATTTACCCAGTGATCCAATCTATCCAGATTCCACTGCAAGGCCTCTTGTGTCCCTCAACAGACTAACAGTCACTCTCAGTTTAGTATCATCAGCAAGCCTAACAGTGCATTCAACTCCTGCATTCAGATCATTGAAAATTTAACAGAACTGGCCCTAGAATTGAGCCCTGAGGACCAGCACCATTGACCGGTCACCAGCCAAATGTATCCCTGTTCACTGCAACTCTGTGAGTCCTGCTGCTCAGCTAGTTCTTCACCCAGCACACCACATACCTGCTCATCCCACAGCTGGACAACTTGTCCAGAAGGATGCTGGGAAGGACACTATCAAAAGCCTTACTAAAATCCAGAAAAACTACATCCAGTACCTTCCCTTCATCCACTGGGAGGGTGACCTTATCACAGAAGGATACTATAGATTCATAGAATCATTAGAGTAGGATAAGACTTCTAAGATCATCAAGACCAACCATCAACCTGATAAGACCATAACGACTAAATCAGGTCCTGAAGTGCCATGTCTACATGTTTTTTTGAACACCTCCAGGGATGGTGACTCCATTACTTCCCTTGGCAGACTCACCAATCTTTCAGTAAATAAATTTTTCATAATATCCAATCTAAATCTCCCCTGGCACAACTTGAGGCCATTTCTTCTTGTCGTATGGCTAGTAACTTGAGAGAAGAGACCAACACTCACCTTACTACAACCTCCTTTCAAGGATTCCTCTCAGCCTCCTCTTCTCCAGACTAAACAACCCCAGTTCTCTCAGCCAGTCCTCATAAAAGTTGTTCTTCAGACTCCCCCTCACCAGCTTCGTTGCCCTTTTTTGGACCCGCTCCAGCACCTCAACATCTTTCTGAACTGTGGCCCCCAAAATTGAAGCTGTGGCCTCACCAGTGCTGAGCAGAGAGGCACGATCTCTTCCCTATTCCTGTTGTTTTTTATACAGACACGGACGG
>NW_009703226.1:0-2863 GCF_000703405.1 Apaloderma vittatum | reverse complement strand
AGCCGCCTGTCATTCAACCCCCCCAGATCCCTCTCTGCTGAGCCACTCCTCTCCAAGCCTGTAGCGCTGCTGCCTGGGGTTGTTGTGACCAAAATACATGACCTAGCACTTGGCCGTGTTGCTGAACCTCCTATAGTTGGCCTCGGCCCATTGATTCAACCTGTTCAGATTCCCCTGCAGTGCCTTTCTATCCTCTAGCAGATCAACACTCCCACTCAATTTGGTGTCACCTGCAAACTTACTGAGGGTGCACCTAATCCCCTTATCCAGATCATAGATAAAGATGTTAAAGAAGACTGACTCCAAAGCTGAGCCCTGGGGAACACCACTTTTTACCAGTTGCCAACTGGATTTAACTCTGTTCACCACAACTCTCCAGACTCAGCCATCCAGCCAGTTTTTAGCCCAGTGAAGGGTACATCTGTCTAAGCCATGAGCCATCAGCTTCTCTAGCAGAGTGCTGTGGGAAGACAGTGTCAAAGGCTTTACTGAAGTCCAGGCAGACAGTGTCCACAGCCTTTCCCGCATACACTAGGCACGTCATCTGGTCATAGAAGGCGATCAGGTTGTTCAAGCAGGACCTGCCTTTCAAGAACCTGTGCTGGCTGAGACCGATCCCCTGGTTATCCCACACGTGCCACATGAGTGCACTCAAGATGAACCACCCAATAATTTCCCTGGTACTGAGGTCAGGCTGACAGGCCTGTAGTTCCCCAGATCCTCCTTCCAGCCCTTCTTGTAGATGGGCACCACATTTGTGAGCCTGAAATTAGTTAATCACGATTTGCCCTTTGTGAACCGATGTTAACCTTGTCCAATGATTGAATTGTTCTTTAAATGCCGGTATAATGTTCTCCACAAATTTTCCAGGTCTTGAGGTTACACTAACAGGTGTGTAGTTTCCTGGATCTTCCCTCACATCTTTCTTGTAATCTGGAATAATGCTGGCTAGCTGCCAGTCAGTGACAACCTCCCCAGACTCCCAAGACCTTTTGTAGATGATTAAAAGGGTCTTGCTGAAACACCTGCTAGCTCCTTCAGTACTCTGGGATGAATCCCATGAGGCCCCATGGACTTAGGAACATTCAACTGATGCATCTGTCCCCTTACAACTTCAGTGTCCACAAATCAAAAGTCACTGCTCCTGCAGCCATGGTCCTCTAACTCACAGGACCAGGTACAGAAAAGAAAAGAGCAGAAATTAATGCAGAGAAAAGTCTCATAAAACTAAGAAATTGTAAGCATTTTGAAAATTTGGTCTGAAAATGTCTCAATAGAAAGTCGCTGATAATCTGACAAAAGAGTACCCAAAAAGCAGGATTCATTTTGAGGACCTAGATTACTAAAAGTAAAGTAAGAAAAGCATATTCTACACTCATAAGACTTCAGTACATTTTACAGGTCTGGAAACCTTCTTGTTCTTTCCTCATTTACTGAATGTTTTCAAATGAGTTATGAGGAGTGAGCAGACTAATCTATTTAAGATCAAATTTGAACTCAAATTTCCCCTCTAGTGTTACTTGAGAACAACTGAAGAATAAGCAATACCACAAGACAACTATTTTACAAGAAAATAAAAATCTGTCTCATGTCCTGCCTTTCCACTCCTGTCAACCCTTGAGTTACACGACTTTGTTCACAGTATAGCAGACTAGGTGAAAGTATCATTTACCATAAGCTCTTGCATTAGGTTTCATGAAATTTGTCAATGTTAATTTTAACAGACAAATAAAGACTGCGATATATTGTGCTGTTGAGTGCACATGTACACTCAGGTCTGAATTAATTCAGAAGGCTAATGTTTAGCAAGTACTAACACCTACACAAATGCACAGAGTATGCTGAACAAGGTGGCTACAATACTGTGTGCAAAGTATCTTAGTTTAGCTGACAGCTATTAAAAATAGCAAGCTCTGCAGCTCGATCTCTTTACACTGTACTGAAAGTTCACCACATACGTCAGCTCAGGGCAGCACTCTAAACTGTCACCCACAAAAATGAACTTAACTTCACTAATCGGAGAAGACTCAGAATTAATAACTACAAGTATGCTTAAAATAAAACTCAACAAGCTACATAAAGCATTACAGTAGATCCACTTCCAAAAATACTGCCCCTATTTGACAAATGAGTGATTTAAAACACACTGCATAACTGAGTGTCAGCAGTTTTGAAACCATGGTCTAATACTGAGACTATGCAGTGTCAGATATCCCAATGTTTTAAATTATATTCAGATCAAACCCAGGCAACTGATGGCTTATTTGTAAAATTAACCAAATTAGCTGCCTATAGCTGCATATTCACATGATAGAGTCTAGGTTCTAAGATGCAAAGGATACTTAACCCAGCAAAAAGCTAGAGAGACATAGGCAGACATTATCTTTTCCAACAGAGAGTTTTCCAATACAAATTTAGCTTTTCAAAATCTTTCTACCCAAATTTGAATTAGAGAGAGTTCATTCTGCTTTGATATAGGCAAAAAAAATCACTTTTTTTCCACTGCTGTCACTTTCAGAAATACTCTGCAGCCATGTCACATCTAATGTGCATCATTCTACTTTAAAAAAAAATACTTTCTAGCAACCAACACTCATCATATTTCTGTAAAAGTACACATAAGAGGAAAATATCCAATTAGATTTTGACTTTAAAAGAAAAATGCCTTGCCCTCAGCTTTATAACTATATTCTCATTTTTTCCACAGCATTAAAAACAAAAATACAGTTAGGGCAAGCAGACCCTCCCTCTAAACGACTAAAACAGAAGTGACTTACAGGAGTTGCAAGAACAAGCACTAAGAAACGAGAAGATGACAACTAGCCATCTCGATGTGGGACTGTTAGCTAGTGCACATGAAAGC
>NW_009703225.1:15900-17187 GCF_000703405.1 Apaloderma vittatum | reverse complement strand
CACTGGTGACCAGTCGCCAACTTGATTTAACTGCATTTACCACGACTCTCTGGGCTCGGCCGTCCAGCCAGTTTTTAACCCAGCGAAGAGTCCACCTGTCCAAGCCATGAGCCGCCAGGTGCTCCAGCAGAATGCTGTGGGAAATGGTGTCAAATGCCTTGCTGAAGTCCAGGTAGACAACATCCACCGCTTTCCCTTCATCCACTAGGCGGGTCACCTGATCATAGAAGGAGATCAGGTTGGTTAAACAGGACTTGCCCTTCATGAGGCCATGTTGGCTAGGCCTGATGCCCCTGTTGTCCTGCACTTGCCGTGTGATCACCCCCAGGATGAACTGTTCCATAATCTTCCCTGGTACCGAGGTCAGGCTGACAGGCCTGTAGTTCCCCGGATCCTCTTTCCTGCCCTTCTTGTAGATGGGTGTCACATTGGCAAGTTTCCAGTTTTAGAGGATTCACATTCCAATACACATCAGTTTTAGAGAATTCACATTCCAATACAAATCTGAATTTCATATCTATCATATTCTGAAATAAATGTTTGGCTTTCTACTCTTTGCGAGTTCAAACAAGAAGCTGCATGAAAATTTTTCAGCTTTTATCTCCCGGTAATTTAAAAATGCTGACAGGTAATACAAGGCGGTAGCATAACCTACAGTATAATATTGTTCTCTTTCTTACTGGTAAGACTAAGAGAAGCCGCTGATACACTATGAAAAATTTTAAAATAAATGCATTGCATGCAAACAACAGAGGTGATTCTTTTAGTGATGCATATAAAATAACAGCAACATAGGTTTTTTCCTTAAAAAATGTTATCAAAGTAGCTACTCCTTTTTCTATAACAAAAAGTCAACAATCTATGTGATACTGATGTATAATTCAAATTTCAAGATGAAAATTAAAAAGCAATCAATTCACTTCAACATAAGATGACTCTGAAAAACTTTATAAAATGAGTTGATTTTCCATTTTTAAAAATAGAAGAAAATAAAAACTGGACTATTCATTGAAGACCCTGGAATTTCTGTAGTTTGTTTGAGTTTTGATGCTGTTAAATTCAAGGGATAACTAGTTTTTATAGAAGTTATGTTATACACATTAAGCGTATTACCAAAAAATTGATTACCTCACGATCTGTTATTTTCACTTGATACTGAAAGCACTCATTTCTTGCAGAACCAATAGTAGGTGGGGGTTTCCAGTGAATTTTAATACTTCTGCTTTCAAGGGAAACTGAGATGTTGATCGGAGGATTCAGTTTCTCTGAAAAAACAGCACAGAGAGA
>NW_009703225.1:0-15889 GCF_000703405.1 Apaloderma vittatum | reverse complement strand
CTTTCTCATATTTATGCTGATACAAAACAAGTGCAGTGTGTTAGTGCTTAAAATACACAGCTGTTTCAGAGTTTATCACACCCAAAGATGACATTCCAAGGGTGACACATTTTCTGTACTAGTGCTGCTTACTAAGTGGCATCCATTTCTGTCTCACAATAAATCACAGAATCACAGAATGTCAGGGGTTGAAAGGGACCTCAAAAGATCATCTAGTCCAGCCCCCCTGCCAGAGCAGGATCACCTACAGTAGGTCACACAGGAACGTGTCCAGGCGGGTTTTGAATGTCTCCAAGGAAGGAGACTCCACAACCTCCCTGGGCAGCCTGTGCCAGTGCTCCAACACCCTCACAGTGAAAAGGTTTTTTCTCATGTTTTTGTGGAACCTCCTACGTTCCAGATCGCACCCGTTGCCCCTTGTCCTATTACTGGACACCACCGAAAAGGAGGGAGTCTTTTTTTTTTCTTTTTTTTTTAACACAGTAGCAAGTGTGGGCAGGAGGAGAGAGTTCTTAGAGTTCACTCTCCAGAGTCTATGTGGGTGTCAAGAAGACTTCTGAGCAGCTACAGGCTCCCTTCCATGTAGGATACATGTGTCTATGGGACACCCACCACAAGGCTGCCTGTAAGTCTGGTAGCATAACTTTGAAAAAAATGGTATTTCACCTCTCACTGAGGGGTTTATGAAGGGGTACCAGCTCCTGTCAGGTCTTACTCAATATATGAAGTTTGCCACAGATGATTAAGAAATGTCTCTGTCTCTCCTGTAAATGAACAGGTGAGCACTTGCTACAGAGGAAGCAAGATGTGCTTAGGGGATGTAAACAAACAAACCCCCCTCCTCTCTACACCATGCTCCAAGTGTAAGGAATGTAATGGCAATGTTTTGCTGTGGTGTTTTGTTTTTTTTTTATGAGGGGGTGAGGTACAGGTTTGGAAGCAATGGGCATTTGATTTCCCAGGATTTTAGCCTTTGGTTTAGAAAATTCAGTCTATAGCTGCTTTCTAGCATGGTGTTAGGGCACTGCTCCTAGGTGTGTGCTGCAGTACTCAAGCAGCCTGAGCCCTCTCCAGCTGCACTTGCATTGCTGCAAAGGGAAGAACCACAGCTGGAGTTTCCTGAAAACGCCCTCCCAGCAGAAACAATGTCTGTGGACAGGGTCAGTGAGTTCTCGGTCTGACAAAACTGCAGTGTGGTGCCGGAGAGAGAAAACAGAGAAACAGAGAGGGTGAGTGGCAGCATTACTGTTCCACAAAGCCTTTGTGCTTGCTCTAGCAGCTGTGGCTGCGTGACTCTGTGTCTCTCCTCAGACAAGTACATCATACCAAGGTTTTCTTTTTGGCTTTTCTTTTTCCTTCTCTTTCTTGAGAAGCCTCTTTTCTTTGAGCAATTATCCCGTAAAGTCAGCAAAAGCATTTCCTGTTTGCTTCTGCCTGTTCCCAAAGTTGCTGGCAGTGACCAACACCTGCCTTTGAGGGTGGAGGCGCACCACGAGCCCTGAAATGTGAGGGGAGTAACCAGCAGCTTTTTTTTTTTTAGTCTCTGAAATACTATTCCCAGAGCATCTCTTTCTTCTGTGAGTATAACATGAGCAGGAAACAAATTTTTTTCCGCCCTTTTGTCACTTGTCATTGGGAAATTTCTTCAGCCCCCAGCCCTGTAGACAGCGAGGATTGAGTTGTTTTGGGTCTGCCAGCAGCACAGGGGGTGCAAGAGTCCTCTTTTTGCCAGACTGTATGTCATGTTGCTGAAGGGGAATTAGAATTGCAGGGGCTGGTAACTTGTAGCAGGACAGGTGACCTCCAGGACCTCCAGGATTGTGCAAGAGCTAGGGCAAAGCCCAGCTAGAAGCTTTCATAGAATCATAGAATCATAGCATGGTTTGTGTTGGAAGGGGCCTTAAAGATTATGTTTTTCCTGTTAAGAATAGGACCCCAGATACAAACAACTGGTTTTGAGGTGTGTGACCTGAAGGGCAGAGCACTGCAGCAGGCTGCCCAGAGAGGTGGTGGAATCTCCATTTCCAGAGACATTTAAAACCCGCCTGGACACCATCCTGCGCAATCTGCTCTAGGTGAACCTGTTCTGGCAAGGAGGTTGAGCTAGATGATCTTCTGAGATCCCTTCCAACACCTAACATTCTGTAATTCTGTGATTCTGTGAAGGACACCTTTTCAAGACGGAGCCAACAGTCCTGGCTTGATATGTTGAAGCCTTTCAAGAATAAGTCACTTGCAATGTGAAAAACATCCCCAACAAACATGCTCAGATTTTGCTGTGTCTTAACAAAAGCTCAGAAATAGGTTTTAGAGGCAGGTGAGCTAACAGGATTTGTACCTGGCACTGACACAGGAGGGAAGCTCTTGGCTGAACCAGCTGTGACTTGGGTGCACCCCTGATGATGGATCAAGGTGGCTAAAATGGGTAGGAAAGAAGAGCAGGGAGGAAACACTGTCAGTCTGGCCTCTGCAAAGAGGAGGTGGTCACTGCTCAGAGCAGGGGGCAGGAGATCAAGTGGGTGAAGAGAGAAACAGGGAAGGGACAGCCTGCTGCCTCCTACTTATTGCCCTGCCCACTCTTGCCCACCCCAGTCCTGGGTGGGAACGTTGCCTGAAGAGTTGTGGTAGGGTGGGAGAAGGTGTGGAACTGCCCAGGTGGGGCTAGATAAGCCCTTGGGATGTTGTCAGGCAAATTAGAGTAGTTCAGGCATCACCCCTGAAGACTACCTGAAGGCTTTTGCTACTGTGTGAAACATTTGATCTTGAGACTGGAGGTACTGCGGCAGCTCCGGAGCCTGCTGATGGGATCAGACCAACCAGCCAGTCTGGAAGTGAGCAACTTCCCAGTCAGCTATGAAAACACCGAATACAATCTTCCTGCGGATTAGTTCAGATAAGTCATGTTCCCTCACCTTTATTTTTTGGTCTTTTCAGGAAAATCTGATTTTCTTGAAAATGTTTTGTTTTTCTAAAACAGAACATCTTGTTTATAGCTGGCTCTGACTGCAGCGTAAATCTTTAGGTAAAGTACATTATTCTAATCTATTAGAACAGAATAAATGAGGGATAACTCAGAATAAATTTTGATAGTTTTGAATGAGTTTTTTGATGTCCCTTGAGTTATAACTGATTCCTCTGTTACAGATCTGGAATAAGATCAATATGTTCATACTTTAAAAGGTATTTGCATCTCCAGTCTCTGCTAATACTTACGTGAATTTCATACCCAGGGGTTTAACTCAAACTTCCCAGAGAAGTAAAGATAATTTATATGATCATTCAAAACTGTTAATAAATAAAATTAACTGTCAAAGTATTTTTAACTGAAAAACTATATCATAAATAAATAGAAATATTATTAATATTTGAGGACATTAATATTCTTAAATTCAGGTATAAATCAGACTTGTGCCTACATTCATTTTTAAATCACATTTTCTTCAGCACTATTAAAAAAAGAGAAAAGGATAGGAAAGAGAAAAACTGGAGAAAAAATAGTATAATATCTTTCAAATTACATTTTATCACATTGGTTTATCAATTTTTTAGAATTCAAATTATAGGTAAAAAATGATATTACATTAGAGAAAAAAATAAAACCCTTTGAATCATAATCAGTTTGTGTAGTCTTTGAGTAAGATTCTCATAGACATGAATGCATAAAAAGTTTGGGTTAATATTCTGATTTTGTCACACTTTCCTGTTTCCCAGAACAATGAAATAACCCATAAATGAACTTTTTGTAATAGATAGTAAGAGACGATACTTACCTATTGTCTGAGGTTTAAAATCTTTGTAATAAGACATTCCTCTTGAATTATTTCTTGTGTCTCTTACTGTTACATTTAAATTAATTTTTCTTGTTGGTTGGAAATACATTTCTTGCATATGACATCCAATATTTTTCTTCTTTGAATTTTTTATATATTGCTGGCATTCAAAATCTTTTCTTCCGTGTCTGTGAGAAGGAAATACGTGTCTTGTAAATCAAGGTCTTAGCTACAAAAATGTGGTTTGATATTTATTTTGCACAAGAACCTTACCTGTATGATAAAAAGATCTGGATATCTTCAGGAGCTTCTGCTTTAATATGCCAAGTGCAATTGAAATAAGAAATGTTATATATGATGCATGAAAGATTCTGAATATATACTGCAACAAAAAAGGGGAAAAAATTAAAAAGTGATGTCTATTTTTTATGGATTTTCTAATAATAACATGATGGTTGCCTTTACAAATCCACTACATAGTCTTATTTCTAGAAGCATGAATAAGTGGTAGGTGAAAACAAACGGGTCTTTGGAATTTTTGGACAACAAAAACTGAGAAGCACATCTTCCACTAATGCCAAAAGCCTTACTTAACCTTACTACAGAAAAACATGTCAGGAGTAGCAGCCGGAAAGCTCTGCTGTCTTAAGATTTCCTGAAACCAGGTGGTACAGAAGGGATCTTTAAGAGACACGAGTTGTTAGGGAAAATGGAGAGAGTGGTTGGGTTGTTCTGACATCTTGCTTAGCAGAGCTGGAATTTTCTGAATCTGAACATGCCTAATAAAGGAAATAATTCTGCAGTATTCCAAGGTGTTATGTGTCATATTCTCAATCAATCCATACCAAAAAAGTAGTATAAAATAACACTGCATTTTCAGAAATTATATATCTCCAAGACAGGACATTATTACAGATGCTCAGGTGTTTTAACAACATGTAGGCAATAGCTGACCTGGGGGTGCCTTGTAAGTGAATTCTGTCCAACCACTTTCCTTAACTACATCTTCTGTTTCTTTTGCAAAAAGTTCTGTTTTGACTTTAGCATTAAAGCCAGAATGTAATCCAATATATATTTTCTTTTTCTTCTCCTGCAGTCTTTCCTATAAGGAGGAAAAAGGAATTGCATGAAGGTAGGTGGTAATAAGTACACATGGGAAATTATGCAATTATGCTGAAGGAAGTAATATATGATTTCACTTTAAAATATGTGTAACCATTGAACAACTTACTTCCCTTTCATCAGTAGTATTGAAGAATTTATAATTCAAAATATATTTCACAGTGTACTTCTCAGTTTCTTCTTTTGTCAAGTTATTCTTCCATGACAGGATGACTCTTGACTCATGCTTGGTAATCCACAGAACATTATGTAGCCCAAGTGCACCTGCAATTAGATCTGATATTACATAGAGGAAGAGAGGACTCGCCACTGTGTGCATGAAGGATTTGGCTCTCAGTAAATCTTGCAAAATCAGCAGCTCTCCCAGGAGCTCTGTTCTTACATGGAGCAGGCAGTTTCTGAGCTTTGTTGTGTATGACTAACTCCAGTAGGGAGATTCAGGTTTACCTGTCTGCAGCTATCAAAATGTTAGGTGATTCACTTTTACCTGTCTCAAACACTTCTCCCAACACAGGTCCCTATTTCTCTCTATAGGCTGTAGAAAGTGTCTTGATGAGTTCAGATTAGGCATCTGGGACAGCTAGTGTAAGATGAACTGTTACTTAATACTTACCTACTACATCTCGTTTTCCACTTGACAGGCTAGTGGAAAACAATGTCTTACACTGGAAAAAACTCAATATCAGCATGACAGGAACAACTGTATCACGTGCCATAGCAAATGCTTTGAGCCACAGGTCTGCAGGAACTGACTCTTTAGTTCCAAGTTTGGTCGAAAAAGCAGTTAGAACACGATGTTTTCATTTTGCATCTGTGAAATAATATGAAACAGTCACTTAACCACTTAAGCGATGCCAAAAGTATAAGAAGTAAACATGAAACGACAGATGTTCGAGGAGGCTTGTAGGTCAGTGCCTACTACTCCTAGGATGCTTTTATTCAAGTCTACTCTTTAACTGTGTGGCATGAACAATGGGGACATGTGTGGCTTATGAAGCCTATTTTGAGTGGCGATGACAGGCAAGACCACAAAAATGACACTACTGATACTGAAAGCAGGCGGTTTGAGTAGGAGCCACCTGACATAACTTTAGCTCGGTACAAAGCCAGCAGCTATATCTATGTGAGTTCTATAGCCTCTAGTGGCAGTAGAGCAACTGTCACTTCTAGGCTGTGATTCTTGTTACCTGGTTTAGGTATCTGCTTTAGGAGGACATGAACCTTAACCACCTGAGAAGAGATGAATCCTGTCATTTGCAAAAGTGAGTATCAGCAAGTGTATCAGGTTTGGTAAATTTGGGATATAGTGAGAAAACAGATTCCACACTGATCAAAGCTATTTTTAGAAAGACGTAATTGCTGTTGCTTTGATGGCTGAGAATTCTACTAAGGTTGCTTTAATGTAAAACAATTTCTGGGACATTCTGGGTTCCCCACAGAATTAATACATCTCTGTGTTAAGGGTCTTTCACTGACAAACTTACTGATTTATTTTGGCTCTGATTGTTTTCAATACTAAATCCTCAGACACACTTTATGTATGTTATCCAGGGATCAGCAAAGGACACCTGCAACCATACCATTTGCACAATACATTGACTAACAAGTGACGCAGGTCATGTAAAGGAAGCGTATGTACATTCAGCACATCCAAAAAATCTGCGTTGAGGGTACCTGGAAAAAGAACATCAAACCAACAAGCACATATATGTACACTTATACAAATACATATACATACAGATTCATTTATAATGATATTTTTGCACAAAGCAGCGAATAAGAGATCATTTAATGAATGCTGTCGTTGTTTATGAAGTGCTATGAAATATCCTAACAAAATGCTTTAAGGCAGAGATTGCCCCATCTGGTACTTTCTGGTGCTTATCTCAGCTGTAGCAGCAGCAGGTGCACTACATGTGCCACACAGTGCACACAGCCAAAAAAAAAGGAGAAAATTCTCCTGCTCAGTGTGCCTGGGAAAGAAGCCAATTCTAATTACCTGGAGAAGGAAGGGGTGAGCTGTGCCATTAATGATGCCCCTGGAATGGTACAATGTGTGGCAAGAGAAAAATTCAGGGAAAATATGAAATAAAACCAAGAAGTTTTCAAGTTTTATAATTCAACATGTAATGACTGTAAAGGGCTCATACATTCCCATGAGATGGAGCAATCAAAAGTAGTCCTAGTAACACATATGTACTTACTTTAAATTAGGAGAAAGAGAAAAATGAGAATAGAAAACACTGAGCAAGATAAATATTTGTGCCTAATATTAACACGACTTTTGTGGAAAATGGAAGTCAAAAGAGGACATGAAATAGGAAAAGGAACAAAATAAACCTTAAAGTAGCAACAACTTTTGCTGTTAGACACAAAAATGGAAATCATGAGGTAATATGAATGCATTCAGTTGGCGAAAGGAAACACAGGAGCAGAGAATGAAGACTTTTAAAGTCTGAATACACTTAGCTAAAAAACAACCAGTGTGAGTCAAAGAAGGACGTTCCAGGAGAGATCACTGCTGTTTCACAGCTCCTTTTTCCTAGGAGCATCTTTTGTACAGCACTGAGAAGCACTTCTCCACTCAGTATGTGATGAGCTCCTGGAGCACCTTGCTCCCACAAATGCTATGATGGGAGAGAGCATGAGCAGGCTGAGAACAAGGCTAGGCAGATTCACAGAAAGCAACTACATCAAAAGCCACAGAAAAGAATTAGAGATGGATGTACCTTGTGGCATCTCTAACTCAGTAACTGTATATGGTGGGGGAATGCTTGGAGAATGGGTTGCAGGAGGTGACAGGAGTTGTGGATTATATCTGAGTAGCACCACCTGTCACCACTGCTGCAGGCAGAAGAGCAGACAGGCTGCTGGGCTGACCCCAGGGGTAGTTCTTCTATTTATATGCAGAGAATTGTTCTGCAGAAAATCACAAAGGAAAAGCACTGCAACGTAAGGACACCCAAGGTGACCAGGAGAAAAACTGTCCATATGTAAAAGGTTTTCAATTCACTACTTGTCAAATGCATATTTCCATGTATGCCAGTACAAATGGGTAGAAAGACCAAAGATTTGTTCTCAGATGTCTGCAGGCAGGACAGTATGGTTCTAATCCTGTGCTATAGAGCTTTATGTTAGCATATGGTGCTGAAATTCAGTCTATAAGATGCAAAATAATATTTACTTTTTTTTAATAGGTAAGTGTTCTCAGTATTTATAAATTACATTTACATTTTACTTTTGTTATTTCATCTTTTGTTTGTCCTCTTGCTTTCATTGCTGAGCTTCAACTACAGTCAATGCCTGCTGGCTGCTGCTCAGCAATGTCTGGTGTGCAACAGTGGATTGCTGGAGTAAGAGAAAGGGAAGGTAACATAAGGGAGCTGCCAGCCCATACACAACTGCAGCTGCAGAGATTGTAAAGGTTTGTGCAAAACCCACCTGGTGAATCTGGGAAATGGACAGTCAGGGCAAGAAAAATGAAAGTAGCAAAATCAATCTTTACAAAACTTAAGCGCTGTAAGATGAAGTGTGCGGAAAATGAATCATTTAATTTTAAAAGTTCAGGAGACCTAAGAGTTCCCTGAAGTGTAGATCTGTTCACCGTATGTGTGTCTGAATAAAGTACTTTTCAAAAAAAAATGTAGGGCTGGTTATTGCATCTCCCTAAAGACAAAAGTTAATGTTTTAACAAACAACATTTTTAATAATTTCTTTGAAAAAAATAGTAAAAATAGTAAAATTGTCCAAAAAGACTACTTCAGGGGAAAAATATATTGCGCCTAATTTGGAATATAAATGCAGTCATTAAGCAATGAAATCTTTTATTCATGGCTCTAGTGCACAGTCTTAGTTAAGGGGAATTGCTAGGGTTCTTTGCCTGATTAAGAGTACCTAAAGTTTATACTTCGCTTCAGGTTTTTGATTCATATTTTCCAGGGCCCCCATATTTTATAGTAGAATATGTAGAAACTGATTATAGAATGATGAAATAAACAACATAGGTCAAGCACATTTTAAAGGTCTGAGCAGCTGAGGAGTCAAAAAGGCAGTACCATTAAAACTTACCTTCATTTTGATGCCTGTTAAATCCTGGATAGCTGTGCATCATTTGGGCTGAGAAGGAGGAGACACTAGCACTGCAGAATGTCTTGATTTAAGAAGACAATGAAAAACTGACTCAAGGGACTTCCCTTTTTCACAAGACACCCCCTCAGAAAAGGCCGTTCCCAGTGCCACTTCCCGTTGTGGGACCGGAGCACACCTCTCAATACGCAAACACGGCGGGGTTACTTATCCAAGTTCTTCGAAATAACTTGAAAGAGGCACACCTCCGGATGACTAACAAACTGGTCAGAGCTGTTACTATTTTTTCTCTTTGCATATGGAAGGAAAGGTTTTCAATTTTTTTTACCTACTGTAATGAGCTTTTATCTTTTAAGAAAAAGACGGGTTATAGAAGAAATTAAATCACATAGTGCAAGTGATGGCTATGAAATTAAAATCCCATGAAGATCATACCCTATTTGCCATCATCCTCCTGTTTTTTCAGTAGCTAATAAGCATCTTTCACTACACATCAAATTAAAAAATAATAATAAAAAAAAGACAAATGAGAGAAAATTAGAAGTCACAGAACTAATGGAGGGAACAAATAAATAAAGAACAAATAAATCTTACATTTTGAACAGGTATCACTGTTTGTTTTACTCTTCATATCTAAAGTTTTTCCCAGACTAACCTCTGAAGTTGTCCTACTTTTACCTAGTTTGTTCGGTAAATGAGGTTAGTTTGCAGCTACTGCACATGAAATTGCGAGACATGCCTGTATGTTATGAGTGAAATTCTGGGGCAATTGACTGCCTGACAAGGGGGTTTGATATCAACTTACCACTTCATTCATGTCAGCCTGTATTTTGCATTCTGGCTTTCCACCTTAGGCTGAATTTGGAGGGAGAATAATTTATAAAATTATGCTTTTTTTTTTTTTCCTGGGAATCTGGTTTAGAATGGATATGCTGCTTTGTTCACATTAAAGAATTTATTCACTGAGAATCTGATCCCAGGTTTTGGTGCAAAAATGAACCTCAGGTGTCAAGAATGAATTTTTTACTGCCTTTTAAAAAGTTGCCCAGTTTGGAGAAACTATTATCATCTTAAAAAACTAATTTAACAAGCACTGCTACAAAGGGCTGAAGAAATCAAGTAATATATTTTCTTTCATTTATTACCTGTTTCTGAGTGCTATTGGGCACTCAGCAGAGAAATGATGATGAAGGAAGAATCCCATATATCCTCCTTGCTTTGTTGGCTCGTTAGGAGATAGGGATCTTCACCCTCATCCCAAGCTGAGGTCATGGAAGTATGGAAATATTTTTATTCTTTCAGTATGCATATTAAAAACGTATGTTTAAAAGAACACAGACAAACAAACAGAAAACCCCTGTCCTGGTGTGGTTCAGACATCGAATAGACAGTAGCACATTAGTAATTGCAGCATGTTTCTCCGTATCTTCCTACACAATGACATACTACCATTGCTGACTTAAGAGAAAAGCTGTGATATATTTTCTGGAGTTTTCTTATAATTTAAAATAATTACTGATAAAAAGGACACTACACCTCAGAGATTTATTTTTTTTTCAGTTTTCACACATTGTTAATTTATTCAGAAAAGCAAGAATTGTAGGAATTCAACACTTTTTCATCCTTAGTAGACTTGCACACTGACCTGAATAACAGTTCCAGTTGATCGAAGTGCTGCATTGGAACCACGTATGGGTTTGGGCTGATCAAAACGGCATGTCAGGTAATTAAAAATATCCATAAAGCCAATGCACTGTGCCATACCTCACTCAGGGTTTAGCTGCCTGTAAAAAGGAATGACTGCTACCATTTCATAAAGCAGTGCTTTAGGTAACTGTTAGCACTCAGCAGCCATTTCGTTCATAGTCATGTGAACCCTTTGTTGCGCTGGTTCCAGTGAAGTCCCTTGCGTGTGACTAAAAGACACGGATTTTCCCTTCTCGCATTCTCTTGAAGTCTAGATTGTTGTCTTAGCACGGTTAGGGTTTATAATCATGTGCTGGGGACATTTGGGGTACTCTTTAGATCCACCTCTGTTTACATCAAGAGAGGAAGAGGGGAAAATCTCATCTTTGGCTTTGCATTGGTGTGAAAATGAAGTTGCAGAGATTTGGGCTGTTGAAATGTTTCTCTGCCAAGAGGTAGTGAGGCAGGCTTCAGGGATATCACTAAGGTAAAGGGAGTGTCCTGAAGGTGATACGTGCTTGTTAGCAGAAAGCAGAAGCATCACGGTTTTCTACTGCAGTGACTAAATAACCATCATTTGAGTCTTAATCCTGTTTTGAAGCTGTTGTCAAGTTTCTGTTTCACATAATAGGGATGGCAGCTGTCTATGGGGCCTCCTACTCTGCATATGCAGTCCCAAAATGTAACATTTCTTTTGTTGTGGATTACTTTTGTACACTTGTCAAACTGGATAGATGTATATGTACATACATCAACATAAGGTTTGACAGAGAATTTCTTGGAGAAGATACCTCCACTTTTCAAAAGCTATCAGCCTTGGCAAATAGCCACCTGTTGGCAGTGAAAGTAAACTTTGGTTACAGTGCCTCTGTTCTAGTTTCTTTGCTTTTCTACATCTGTAAAGGTTAATATCAATTATAGTCAAATCCTACATGTAGATATATATGAGACAGCAATGTGCAGGTTTGGGGTACACTGTATGCTGACTTTACATTAAGGTTAGGAATGAACCTTGTAAAGCAATCCAATACTATATAGGCATGCTTGTTTCCTGGTAACTAGAAGGAATCGGTGAAAGATTCTAATTACAAAGGTAGTGCTGATAGTATTGCGATTACAAACCCACTAGACCGAATCAGACCCATTTAACGCCTACCTTAGGGTATACGCTACTTTTAATGGGAGAGAGAAAGTGGAAAAAACAGATTTCTTATTTTTTGAGCAAGGAATTGAGGCGCAGAGAGATTAAAGTTTTCCAAATCACATCAGAAATAGAGGAAATACCTAGGAATTGGTACCATTCTGAAATCTCCATTTTAAACTTCATAAATTACATAGAAAAATTCAGAACACTGATCAGGAACCCATTTCTCGTTATCCCTCAAGAATTCATTCTGGGATGATGATGAGATTAGTCAGATTAAGTGAATCACAACTGCAATAACAAGTAGCCTAAGATGCTATGGCTTGAAAGCATGTTTTACCATGAAAATAATAGACATGCGTCCTGAATATTTCTAGGAAGACAGCCTGCTGTGTTATAAAAGATAAACTATATTTCATAACCATTATCCTTCATTCAAGGGAACAGGTGAAACACAGCCCAACACAGAGAAAATTCCTAGACACTTTAAAGCATATTTATTGCCAATTAATTGATAATTTAGGCAAATATTCCTGATCAGATATTCAAGCACTGACAACTCTCTATATACATTTTATCAGCCACAAATTTGTGGAATCAAATAAAATATTAACAAAGCACGTCATGTTCATCTTTATGCTTAGCTGTTAAGGCCAGTTTGAATCATATGATGGCTGTTGTGCTAAAACCAGCAGCTCCACATGGTCACAGGTGCGTGATGTGCCTATTTCTGTACTGGAACTACTAAGATCCGTGTATATCATTGTATACCTCAGGAATGCAGACACCTCAATGCCGCTTGTTTTAATTGTGTTTATCACTTGTCTTTCACAGTTAACAGAAAGAAGCTGAACTACTAAACCTCCACATTGGTCTATAGAGTATCTTCCCACTAGACCTGCACTGCATTCCCGCAGGACTTTAGCTACTTGCGGTATGTAGTATGGACAGAGAAGGAACGAGCAAACAGATCCTGCTGGGAGGAAGTAGGTGTGGAAGGCCTTAAGATAGGATGCTCAGGTTTTGGTTTTTTTCAAAGTCCCAGGATGGGATTAATCCTCCATTTGGGTTTCTGCAGTCTAGGACTAGAATTCAGACACCTGCAACCTGCACACACCTGCAACTCCTCTACAAGGAGCTAGTTGTAAAGGTATTCATTACATCTAACGGAGATCTAGCTAAAGTAATGAGTCAGCTACAGGGAGAGAAAGGGGGAAGGGCAGGGAGGAAACTCGTCTTACTTTCAGATAAAACCTATACGATAAATCTGATAAACCACATTGTATATTGCTTTGATTAGATCTTTGCTCATTACAACTGAATTTCAAACCCCTGGAACTGTCACAAATGCAATATCTGCTCCTCCTGTTTGGATAAAACCTTTTAAAATGGGCAGATTGAAAAAAAATGGATTCTAAATAAAAACCATTTTTTTCATTCCTTTACTGGACCTCTGTTAATTTCTCTCTATGCTTCCTCTATACAATTCATTCAAGAATGTCCTTCAGATTAGATCATTCTATTTGCCTTCACAGTTGGTTATGCAAAAGGCATTTCAGGTGAAAACAATTCTTATAATATCTTTAAACTTAATTTTCATTCTTCCACCACTAAGACCTAGGGCTGACACTAACAAATCTTCTATTAATTCACAAATAGTTACTAAAAGACTGCTTCCTATATAGATTACTGAAGATATTGTAAAGGGCTGCCTTTTGTATCCTCCATCTGCTTCTTTCAACTCATAAACTGGTATTTGATAAACAGTCTTGTAATGCTCCCTCAGGGTGCTTGTTGCGTAACCAAGAAAGAAAACATAAAGGTGTAGATGACATCCTCAGTGATGACAAGCATATTAGTGTCCTTTACACAGTCAAATCTTCAGGAGAATAAGGTCCATCTACCTGCTATAGCCATAATTTATGAAGCGGCCATAGCAGCTGACTC
The DNA here is from genome assembly GCF_000703405.1 of Apaloderma vittatum. Taxonomy (NCBI): domain Eukaryota; kingdom Metazoa; phylum Chordata; class Aves; order Trogoniformes; family Trogonidae; genus Apaloderma; species Apaloderma vittatum. The sequence goes on along the minus strand of NW_009703225.1, from coordinate 2,134 downwards.
CTTCGGACTGCACAGACAGCAGTGGCAGCAGCTGCAGCGGTAAGAGCAGTTGTTTTTCTGGTTTGTTGGGTGCGAGTGAGGCGAGAGTGAACTTTGCCAGGGACAGTGAAGCTGAGGGAGAGAGCGGGACCAGGAATTTAGAGAGAATCTCACGAGACGGGCGCGAGTGACATAGGCGGGGAGGAAGACGGAAGCCCGCAAAATTCAAAAGCGGCCATGGCCATCTCAGCCTTCTCACCTCTCTTGGAGAGTGGTGTGAGCGTGGAGGAGGACTCAGCTGAGAGCAGCTACCTTGGAGCCAGTCTGATCCGCACACCCAGGTGACTGACCTCGGTGTACAGGGAGGTTTTCAGCAACAGGGAGACCCGTGGCCAGCGGCGAGCCCTAACTCGGACTGGCAGCTCTCGCAAGAGCCGTGGATGGAGGAGGGGGCTCCTATTAGTGGCTGTGGGAGCCCAGGAATCACCGACCCTGGGCTGAAGAGGGGAAAGGGAGTGGTTACTTGGCTTAGTCTGTTATCAGTCATTTTCTTTTTTTTCTTCTTTTCTTTTTTCATCATGGTTGCCACCAGACAGAAATCCACCACGAGAAGGAGTGTGGGGAACGAAACAGTGCTCCAGTATAACAACGCAGCTGTGCAGGCTTCCAGCTGCAGGGGGTGCCTGTGCCTGTGCCTCCCAGAGACTGCAGCTGGCAGTGCCTGTGTGAGGGGCAGTCAGTTGGATGGCCTTCTCTGCCTCGTGGCAGAGCTAAAGGAAGAAGTGGAGAGGCTAAAGAGCCTGAGGGAGAGACAGATTGGTGGAGCCACTCCCTGATGCACACTCAGCAAGCTCCACACACAGGAGGAGATCCCCTCCCCTCTGGCCATCAGGTCAAAGGAGGGGATCTAAGAGATGGGCAGGAATAGAAACGGGTCCTGGCTCAGAGAAGCAGAGAATTCCTGACCAGTTGCCCCTATGGAACAGGTATGAGGATCTGGAACAGGAGAGTCAAGGAAACGAAGAGGTGGATGGATGTGCACCCATGGCGCTGTCTACAGTGAGTGAGTCAGCCCTATACATTAGGACCAGTCCAACAATGAAAAAAAGGAGGGTAATTGTCCTTGGAGTTTCCATCCTGAGGGCAACAGAGGGTCCCATCTGCCACTCATATCCATCCCGCAGGGAAGTCTCTTGCCTCTCTGGACCTCGGGTTAGGGATATCACCAGAAAACTCCCTGGTCTGGTGCATCCCACTGATTACTACCTGGTTGTACAAGCTGGTGACGATGAGCTCAAGCAAAGGAGTGTAAAGAGGATTAAAAAGAACTTAAAGTCACTAGACTGACTGGTCGAAGAATCGGGGGCACAGGTAGTTTTTTCTTCAATCCCTTCAGTAGCAGGTGGGAATACTGAAAGGAATAGGAAAGCACATGCAATTAATGCATGGCTCAAGGGCTGGTACCACCAGCAACATTATGGGTTTTATGATCACAGGGAAGTATATGCAGCACCAGATATGAGAGCTACAGATGGAGTGGGGCTGTCTCCAAGAGAGAGGAGAATTCTTGCTTGAGAGCTGAAGGGACTGATTGATAGGGCTTTAAACTAGGTTTGAAGGGAGAAGGGAATAAAACCAGGCTCACCACAGATGAGCCAGGGGAAAGTATCCCAGGGTTAAGAGTGAAAACAATGATGCAGTTCAAGTGCATCCACTCCAACATGTACGGCACAAGCAATGGTAACAGATGCTCCTCAATTAAGTCTCTCAAGTCTCTGTACACCAACGCAGGAAGCATGGGGAATAAGCAGGGTGAATTAGAAATCTGGGTGCAGTTGAAGAGCTACACTCTCATTGCAATTACAGAGATAAGGTGGGACAACTCGCATAACCGGGCCTTGACGGCTTTTCCTTTTTAGGAAAAACAGTCCAACAAGGCGAGGTGGTGGAGTTGCTTTTTATGTGAGTGAGCAACTGGAATGTATTGAGATCTGTCCAGCAGTGGATGAGGAGCAAGTCAGGATCAGTGCATCCCAACAGGGAGCAAATCAAGAAAGATATCCAGGAGACCTGCATGGTTAACCAGGGATCTGCTGGGCAGACTGAAGTGGAAGAACAGAGTACATAAATCATGGAAGGAGGGGCTGGCCACTTG
>NW_009703224.1:57466-63339 GCF_000703405.1 Apaloderma vittatum | reverse complement strand
GCTGTGCCCAAGCTAGGCCTTATCCTGACGTGTGCTGCTTCAGTAAAAAGATGTCCTGGGTTGTGCCAAGCGCTTGCGGTTTTGTCCTCTTGGCGTTTTCCGAGAGCTTGGTTTTGCGGTCTGAATGACTTTTACTGTCATGTGGGTAATTTCCGAGGTCTTTAATCCCCAGCAGCTGAAAGGAGACTTTCCTGTTCCTCCCACCCTCCGCAGGCTACCAGCGAAGTTCGGATTTTGTGACTTCAAAGCGCATCTCGCTTGGGCCCTGTCTCTGATGCGGGAGACTGCAGGAGCAAGGCAAAGGAGGACGCTGGCTGATGGACAGGGGCGATGGCACAGGAGGCCCTGGGTTTCGTAGTAGGGTCTGGGAGCGGGATGACCTGACAGCTGAAGGTTGGGCTGTCCCATTCTGGCTGCCTTTGCCATGCCCAGGCTGTAGGACCATGGGGTAACTCAGGCTGAAGGGATGTCAGCATCCTTCAGTCCAGCCTCCTGCTCACAGCAGGGACAGCTCTGAGATCACATCAGGCTGCTCATGGCTTTTACCCAGCTGGGTCTTGAAAAGCTACAAAGAAGGCAATAGGCTGCCCAGGGAGGTTGTGTGGTCTCCATCTCCTGGATACTTTCCACGTAAGCACTGGGGCGGCTTTTCTGTCCCTTGAAGCAATTTCTGCTCCAGGCTCACCCAGCCGCTTTTCACAGGCAGGCCCCCACCCACTTTCCACAGGCAGGTGCCCCTGCCCCACCATCCCGGTGACGCTTCCCTGAACTGCCTCCCGCTTGTCAACAGCTTTCCTGCATTGGGTGAATAAAAGCAATGTTCCAGAAGCGCTCTAAGGAGTGCTGAGGAGAGGGGGATCCTTTCCTGGATCTCCTAGCTCTGCCACTGTTCTTACAGCTCAGGGTGCTGGCGGCCTCTTAGCCAGCATCTCTGCACTCTCATGCTTGATCTTCCCTCGGTGGGATTCCCAAGGCCTTTCCCATAGAGCTGCTCCCCAGGCAGGTAGCGCTCAGTTTGCACTCAAATTTTTTCCTTCTCGAGTCCTCCTTGCCTCCTCTTCCTCGCTTCACTTTCCTTCATCCAATTGTTCAGTTCCCTGCTTTCTCTGTCGGTTTCCTTGTGCAGTTTGCCTGCGCCCTGCCAGGTGCCTGCATGCATCTTCCTCCCTCACCTCGCCAACTCAATATACTCTTCCGTTTCCCTCTGCGTCAGCACGGGCAACTTGGACCCATCTGAAGGTCAGTTGCTGTAAGAGACACAGGCCTATGGACACAAAAGAGAGCTTAACTCAGAAGAACCAGTGGCTACAAGGAAACTCCTGTTCAGCCTCAGAGCAGTGTGCCCTGCACAGATGGAACCACTGGAGGTGATAAATCTGTTGAGTGTGCACAAGGCTGTGTCCTGCAAGCCCTCAGAAGGCCCAGACTTGAGCAGATGTCTTGGGATATAAAAAGCTCATCCAAAAGCTTTCACAATATCAAGTCCCTATTCCAACGTCTAGAACTCGTAGAAGAAAGATAGCAATTTTTTTTAATGTATTCCAAAGAAGGTAGCTAGTCAGGTGTTGGAAATAGATAAATGTTTTTTATCTTATTGCAGTTAGTATACACTGTGAAACTTGTTAGTTGAAATGGTTAAGATTAAGGCAGAATTATAAGAAAGTGAAATAAGGTTCTTGTAATGAGAGATGCCTGGTGACCTTCAGAACGTTTCTTACCAGCTTTGCCTGTAAATCTAGTGCTACGTACAAGTAAATAATTTTCCTATTTTGTACTGTAGTTCCGTTTTCAATTTATTTTTTAAAAAATATTTTTTCATTAAAGGTGCACCTAGTCTGATTTTGTGCATCAGGATGATCCCTCTGAAGCTGATGGGAGTATCTGTATGCATTGAAACATACTTCTTTTCGTCTTTGTGATAGCAATTTAATTGCTAGGCCAACTTTGAATTGTTAACTTATGATTATAGCAATGTGACACATTTTCACTAAGTAATTTTGCTTGAACAGGAAAATTTAGCTTTGGGGGTGATGTGAGGAGCATGATGAATTGTGAGGATGCTGTCATCAGTTTTTATAATCCATTTATTTAAACAAAACAACAATCAAAAAATAAGTAGAAAGTCACTCATCCTAGACTCACAGTGAAGCCTTATTGAGTTGTATTTGGCTAAATTGTTTTATGCAAGATTTAGTAGACTTGTAAAGGTGCTACTATTAAATATATACAGCGAAATATTCTTTGGAATATTTCAGCTCCAGCTCAGAACTTGAGTTTTGTATTTCTAGATATACTTAAGATCTAATTCCTCCAGGAGACATGCTTGCTAGAATTTACGTAAAGTTGCTCACATGTGTAAATGCCTTCCAAAACAAATATATGGTTTTTTATCTTTTAATAATGCAAATGAAATACAGCAATAATGACATTCAGCAGCGAGAGTTGCTTTGATATTTTAATAGACCCTAGTAATGTGCAGTACCTGTGCTCCCTGAGTAAGATATGAGGATAATTAAGTGTTAACTATTTTCTGTTCTGGCTAGAAAAATCTTTGTAAACCTCTTTGAGACTCACAATATAGCTGTTTGTACTCGTTCCAAAAATCCTCAGCCCTATGTGGAAATAGTGAGTTAGTTTCAGATGAGCAGGTCACAACTATTTAGCTCAGCTGCCCTTAGAGTTGTGCTGAAACAGCTATTCTGCTTTTCAAACCTAAGCCATCTCACTCAGGGCTAGTTTTGGGTGGCGCAGCACTGGGTTTTGCAGCTCTCTGTGGTTTCCAAAGGTCGATATTTAGGATGGACTTTCCGCCTGCATCCTGTTCTCATGGAAGACAGGTGACCGGGAGCCAACTACTCGTGAAGAGCTGCGGTGGTATTTAGTGAGCAGCTTGCAAAGAAGCACTTGCGTGTCTGCAGTGTCAGGCCAGGAACAAGCCGTGAGACAGAAGAAGGAGTGAGGTAAAACACTGGTGAGCTACAGCGTGGTTATGTCCAGGAGAACAGGCTTTACTTAGTGTTAGGAATGGCTTTTATATCTATAAAATGGCCTGAGGATCCTGTGTGAGTGATAAACACGTTTCAGCTGTGCTAGTTTATCAGAATTCTTCAAAGATATATCTTAAAATTAATTTGTAGGTAGAATCGTGAGTGGGTTTTTTAATTTTTTTTTTCCTTTTTAAATTTGAAGTTGCATATGGACCCTCTGACATTGAGAATTCAAAGTAACAGCCAACAAAATTCTGCCGTAATCTTTTCTTCTGTGAAAGGAAAGCCAGATAGAGCCACGTATGACTGTAGCAGAACAAGTGACTTTAGGAAAAAGGTGATGTCAAACTTCAGATATTTACTTTTCATTGAAAGCAATTAGGCATTTTGTTTCTGCAATCTGTGTGATTATGTGCTGCAGTTTCTGAATGAACTTATATCTGTTTTTGTATCTCTGAATGAACGTGTATCTGTGAAATGTTACCTGAAAAAGGATGTTACAGTCCAGGCTGAACAACAGTCCAACAAGATATCCGAAAGGCTTTCTTTTAACTCTGCCCAAGGTAAATTTGTATTGCCTGTGCAAAAGTGTGGAGGCGATTGTGCTGTAAAGAAACTGCTGTGGGAGGTGTCGGTGATATTTCATCCTCAGTATAAATCGAGAGCATGAGATAAAGCAGTGGGCAGATGTTTCCTGCCAGAAGGACTGTAGCAATATTTGATGTTACCACTTTCTGGTTGCTTGTTACCACCTCTCCACTGGTGGTTATCATCCACAGGGCTCTGCAGACACGGTGGATCCTACGCGTTGCGCCTTTACTGAAGCATATGAGAATAATCGTGCTCCTTGTCTTTACGTTTGCAGGGATAACTCTGAAAACATAAACTCTGTGTAAATCAGTGGAGTGAGGTCTGTTGAAGTGATAGCTCCATGAGGTATGAACTCCCCTCTTCGTCTCAAATAAGGTCCTGTCAATACATGGTCTGATTTAAGGCTATGTTGAAGGAATTCTTTCCCCACGGGTGTGAGTGATGCTGGAAGGAGTTGGGTCTGTAAGCTGTTGGCTGAGGAGTGCTCCTAGCACTGCATTGCTACCAGATGTATGAGCTTTGCTGATTGAGTTGTTTTGTGATGAGTCATTGAAGTTACAAGTTTGAAAGGGAAGATTTTTTGCCAGTTCTGGTGTTCAGTGAAATGTGAGTAGCTGTCATTTCCCTCATGGGCTTTGAGAGCACTTCTTGCATTTGATTTCTTGTGTGTGTGAAGCGGGATTTCTCAAAGAGTTGTTACCACTAAAGACAAGTATGTTGCTGGATGAGTGTTGATAATGAACTGGGTTTTGCATCTGAGAAGCTTAACACTATGCTTAGAACCAATTAGCAACTCCAGATGGGCTCATTATCATTAATTTTAATATGTGAGCAATAATTTATAACACTTATTTGCAATTGAAGTCCACTCTGAGGTAGTATTTTCGTGTACTATATATTGTGAAGATAAAGAGCAGTTTTGCCCGCATATGTTTGCCAAGTGAGAAGAGTGTAAGGATTTTGGGCAGAAAGTGAGGAAAGTAACATTCAGTCAAAAAGACTTCAGAACTTTTAATTTATGCAGTGCACTTGTAAGAGAAACCATTACATTTGAAGAGCTCGAGAATTGTTTTTAGCAGCAATCTTTGGCATACATGCTTCTGCTCTTAGCACAAAGAATCCCTGCTTCTCTTGGAGCTTGAGACCATCAGTCTTAGAAGTTTTCCTCTCTCGGGCACACTCACCTCTGTTTGTCCAGCTCTGGCCATTCAATAAAAGTGTATGTGTTCAATTTTTAAGTATGTTTTCCATTTGAGAATATGAATTACGATTGACAGTCAGCTGTTTCTTGTGTTGTAATTGGTGTTATATTGCTGTGTAAAGACCTCACAGGAACTGGGGGGCTGTGGTTCTAGCTGCTCTACAGATACCAAAGGCATGATTTCTGTGTTGAAGAGTCAGGGACCAATTATTTAAATGCACCTAAGCCAGACCTACTCTATTTGTACTAATGACTGGTGGGTAATTTTACTACGCTCTTGGAAGTGCAATCGAGTGCTGAGACTCCTTGCTGAGAGATGGGGTGAAGAGCAAGAAAGTTTAAGAATGAGATGAAAAACTGCTGTGGAGCGACAAGGCAAGGTCTGCCAGCTGGTGAGGAGTAAGCTGGGCTCAGAACACAACTCTCTTGGGTCCCATCAAGCACTGCCTTTTCTGAAGAGAGATGATAATTTTATGTTGACTGAGTGTTGTTTGCTAGAGCAGAGTGCCTCTGCTGCAGGTGATTTACAACAGGCATGGTTACAGAAACTGAGTTTTAAGATTGAGGACGACCTGATGATGTTAAATGACACAATTTCAATATGATGCTATTCCATTGTACTCCTGCTGTGACTTCAGTCATAGGTTAACATGTCCTGAACATATTTTATCTATTTTTCATGTTTTGTCACCTCTCTTGGGGCTCGGGGTGGGCGGGGAAAGGCCGGCAGGGTCTGCCCCAGGAGGAGCGGATCTTCAGTGCAGCGCGGTGCATGTTGCTGGGAAGCAACTGCCGTTGCGGGGACCAAGAGTTAAGGAACGTGCTTTGTGACATGGGTAGCCTGTGGGTGCGCCACCATGAGCGCCTGCTGTAGGTAAAGCTAAGCAGGAACCGCCCCGGTCAGTGCAAGGATGGGAGACCTTACTCACATGCAATGGCTTGGTTTCTCCCATTTTTTTGCAGAGGACCTGGACAGGCTGGGTCGATGGGCTGAGGCCAACGGGATGAAGTTCAGCAAGACCAAGTGCAGGGTCCTACACTTTGGCCACAACAACCCCCTGCAGTGCTACCGACTGGGGGAGGAGTGGCTGGGG
>NW_009703224.1:55186-57053 GCF_000703405.1 Apaloderma vittatum | reverse complement strand
AGATGATCTCAGAGGTCTTTTCCAGCCTCAACAATTCTATGATTCTGTGATTCCTTTGCTAATTCTCTCACAGCTCATGTACAAAGGCAAGAACTGCATTTGGAAAGGTCGTAACATCTCTTGAGTGGCTCAGCAGAATCAATAGTCCACATTTTCTTTTTGATTAATCTTTTCCTGATGAGCTGCTTTAATGTTACTGGCTTTTCAGTGCTAAGGGAATTGAGTAGTGTAGAAAGAGACCCGATCCAAACGCCAAAGGGCTTACATTACCAGAAAGTTTAGTTGAGGTGAAAACCAGCAAGCATACAATAGAAATGTGTTTTTCTGGTAAGGTGTTATATGCAAGGTGTAGTTGTAAAACAGAACATGAAAAAAGTGATCTTGTTGTTTGTCCTTGGGAAGCCCATTCCACCTTGAAGAAGAGCGTGACAGGAAGGTGATGAAGTGCTTAGTTTGTAGAGGTGTTTGGGAAAATCCAGGGAAGTGAGAATACAGAAGAGATGCTGTTACACACAGTATTACCAGTTCTTAATTTTTAACTGAAATACTGGCTCTTTTGTAACCCCAGTAACTGGGAGCTAATTGAAGAAAAAAAAATCAGGGAAAGACAACAGCAAAAAAAATCAGTGGAACTTTTCAAGTCTTTGTTTTTCATTTTCCTACCATCTGTAGTTTCTTTTGCCAGACAATATTCTCACTCAGTAATTTTCCAGTGATTTCAAGGTAGCTTTTTTCCTTGCTTCTCTTGCCTCTCTGCTCCCTGAATTCTTTTCCATTATATATTTGATGAAGAGAAATTGTTAGCAGTTTTCTAGTCCATAACCCCTTCAAGGTGATGTTCTAGTCATTTTGTTAGCTCTGTACAAATGTTCCCACTTTACAGATCTGGTCTCTCTGTCATCTTCTGGCCACGGCTACAGAATCATCAGTGTTAGGTCATCCAGTTGTTCACATTTGATCTGGGTCAGGTGTGGGTATGTGATCGTATTTCTGCTGAACTAGTCAGAAAAACATGAGTTTATGTGGTTTTTTTCTTTGTTCTGGGAAGGCAGGCAACACCTGTTTAGAATAAAACATCATTTTTTCCTGGATTTATTTACTGTGATGTAAAGAGACTACATGCCCGTACAAAGTGTTATGGTCTGAATCTTGTTCATGGGCAAAAAGGTAGCACATCTTAATACAGCAAAGAATTTACTGTTCGTGTAACTGAAATTTTGAAAGTCTGATTGTTATTAGTCCAGATGCAATTATTACAGAAAAAGAAATAATAGTACTGCAGTTAAAACCATCATACGTACAGTCCTTAGTTTCTGCTCCTCTCCATGGTGTTACACTCTCCTGCTCCCCTGGGTCCCAAGGTTGCTGGTTTTATTCTGGGGGGGGGGGATGGTGTTACAGCAAGTTGTCAGCATCTGGAGGCATTTGCAGGGAGAAGTATGAGGTTCATGTTGATGGTTTCTTCTTTTCTTACTGTAGGATCCAGCTGGGATCATTTTAGTATGTTTGGTAAAACAACTTAACACCTATCTCTTTCCTCATTGGTCTGCGATTCCACATCTGTTTTTTGCTATGTATGATTGCTTTTAGGGATATTAAATGCTATTTCTTTCTTCTCTTTATTACCCCAAAACCCAGTTTTGTCCAGGTCTGCATTTCTTTAACCGACCCGTGGTGAGCTGTTTATAGCCGTGGTCTCCAGTGCCAGGCTCCATCTCTTCTCATCGCATGCCTGTACTCCTCTATGCCGTGTTCTGGGTCTTGACTTCTCTAGTTCTCTGCTGTCATCCCAGGCTGTTTCGTTTCTCTATACAAAGTCACTACATTACTGGTAAATATCTCATTCTATATAGAATAAAAACTTACT
>NW_009703224.1:27587-55155 GCF_000703405.1 Apaloderma vittatum | reverse complement strand
CTGCTGTCTACGCAAAACTGTGGTTGTACCATGCACAGGCAGAAATAAAGCAAAGTAGATATAGACGCCTGGCCAATTGCAGCAGTTGTGGTCACAACTAAACCACGTGAAACAAAGCTGCAGGCAGGCCAAGAACAGTTCAGACTGAGCAAGAGTAACAAACCTTGGTCAAGAGGCCTTGAAAATTCACTGCAAAGCTTACGGCCTATGAAGAGCAATGGCAGTACCGAATGACAGGGCTAAAGGTTAACTCAGCTATATTTTCTGAACAAAATTTAACTGGTGGAGTGAGTATACATTGATCATTGCTTGATGTTTTGTGAGCGAAGTGTTTGGTGTTTTATATTTTTTCCCCCGGCACGAATAGCACTGATATGTGAATTACTGAGCTTCTGAACCACGGCCTTATTCATACCTCCTGCCTTTAGTGAGGGTAAAGCATTTGTGCTGTTTTTATTGATGTATTAATAGATTGCAGAATGTTTTGGCCTGGAAGGGACCTTTAAAGGTCATATTGTCCACCCTCCAGGATTAATAAATCCTATTGTTAGTTCCAGTTGATATCACTGCTGTACAGTGGTGGACTTCTCAAAGAGAAAGGTTGCATGGACAGGTAATAGGACTGGCCTCATCAGCTGTTGCAGCTAAATCTTCCCATGGAAGATCTGAGCCTGTGAACGAGTTGGTTACATACGGAAGATTGGGGAAGACTGACTGCTGTGGAGAGCAGATGCTGAAGGTAGGAGCAGGTCACTGAAACTTGTAGTACCAGGGATGAGCTGCTGAAAGATGCCTGTCAAAATCAATCATCAGAGCAGAGGCTGGTTTAACCAGCAGATGGGATACCTTTAACAAATGAGAACTGATCAGCATCTCGTTTCTAAGCAGAACTCCTCTGATGAGGACATGAAAAAGGTGGGTTCTTTTGCTTGCGTTCTACCCAAGCTGACTTTTGGAGTAGGCTGTTTTTGAAAGTTCAAGCTTGGCCCTCCTATCTAAGAATGAACATCCCACTTCTGCCCTGAAAATGAGCCCCCATGCCTCACAAGAGAGTGCTTCCCAAGCCTCTTTCCTCAGAGGTGAAGCAGCATGCTACAGAATGGTTGTTAAGTGCTGGGCTGGGAGGGGAGTGAGGGACTGTTTGTGGATGTCCTCAGCACTTGCCCCAGTAGGGCAGTCTTGGCCCTTCACTTGTTGCCATATGCTGGGATACACTTTCTGCTGATTGCTGCTGCCTCCGGCACCACAGAGGGACATATTTTTTTTTTAATTTTTTTTTAATTTTTTTCCCCTGAAACATAGATTTCACTTTCTGCTTCCACTTTATGCTTCTACCTTGCGTAAAGAAAGATCCAGGCAGCCTGGGTGAGATTTGTCTCATCTCACTGGATTGGTACAGATCTCTGGGACAATGGGGAAGAGTGAGTCATCTTGGTTTCTGTAAGGAGAAGCTACAGTGAGTAATTCTGATGTGACCACCTACACAGAACTGCCTCCCCATCGTTGTGGTAGGGGCAAAAACTGCGGTGACTTTGGGTTGTTCTCCACTCCATAAAAGGAAGGAACTGTTTCTTAACTCACATGATTTCTCTCTCTTTTTTTTTTTTTTTTTTTTTCTTTTTGCGTATTAACTAAATCTGTTTGCAGCTGAGGAGAGAGCAGAGATTTGTAGTCTGGTTTCCTAAGCCTGGTTTCTTCAGGTATGTGTATGTATCTGTCTAGTTTGTCCACTAATAGTTTTTGTAACATTTGGACAACTTTAGCCATGTTTGACAAAGGAGTGGAAGTAGGAACTTGGGACAAATTTTGCACTTAAAGACAGAGATGGGAAGGGAGGCTGTGTCAGTTTTTCCATTACAGAAAAAAATCATTCCTTTTTCAACATAATGGGATATCATCATAGAATGGCCTAGGCTGGAAGGGACTTTAGAGATCATCTAATCCAACCCCCTTGCCATGGGCAGGGACACCTCTCAACTAGACCAGGTTACTCAAGGCCTCATCCAGCCCAACCTTGAACATCTCCAGGGAGGGGGCAGCAACAACCTCTCTGGGCAATTTATTCCAGAGTCTTTCCACCCTTGTACTGAAGAATTTTCTCCTAAGATCCAATCTAATTCTGTTTTCCTTTAGAATCATAGAATCATAGAATGGCCTAGGTTGGAAGGGACCTTAACTTAAATCCATTTCCCCTTTTCCTATCAGTGGACACTCTTGTAAAAAGTCCCTCCCCAGCCTCCCTGTAGGTTCCCTTCAGGTATTGGAAGGCAGCTATTAGGTCCCCCCGAAGTCTTCTCTTTTCCAGACTGAACAGTCTCAGCTCCTGCTGCCTGTCCTTGTAGCAGAGGTGCTCCAGCCCCTGGATCATCCTTGTGGCCTCCTCTGAACACGCTTCAATAGATCCATGTCCCTCTTATGGTGGGGACATCAGAATTGGACGCAGTATTCGAGGTGGGGTCTCACAAGAGCAGAGCAAAGGGGGAGAATCATCTCTGTTGATCTACTGGCCACACTCGATGCAGGATACAGATGAGAAAGGTATCACAAATATGTGCAGATTCTCTTGGACAAGGCTTCTTTCAAGTTAGAGAAATATATTGTTTAATATCATTTTTGCATTTCCTTTTTTTCCCTGTGCTTTCTCCGGTGTCTGCAAAAGGCTGTGTTCAGTTGAAAACGAAAAGCCTGTACAAACTTCTCTGCCGCAAGACAGCTCATTTTCTGGAGCGCAGGGCAAAATCTAGTTCAGATTGCTGTACCTCCATGTGAAGTGGGTATCTGAAACTTCCTTCAGCAGATCAGTGCACTCCATGAGGAATGCAGTTAAACAAAGATAAGTATCCATTCTGGGAGAGATGAATTGTTGTCTAGACTCCATTGCCTGGTTTTCCATTGTGTAAGTGGGAGTGTAGACACCTCTTATAGCTACCATCAGGAGGTGAACCATTCAGACCTTATCGATCCTACTCCTCTTTGAGCTACTTTGTTTTTCACATACACCTATTTCTACTGGAAATGGCAGGAGGAAGTGGCCGTGGGTGATTTAGATTACCCCTCATTTTGGGTGCTTGAGAACTGATGTACAGAAAATCTTCAGATGAGCTTGCTGCCTTTGTGTGCCTCATTTTGTTGTAAGGTAGAGGAATTTGAAAGGCCTTTGTTTTCAGCATGTACCCTACAGCTGGCAGGTTGAGTGAATGAGCATGTAGAGCTCTTTGGAAAAGCTGGGCCACATAGAAATCAGCAGCTGATGAGCACTTTGGAAATAAGCTTTTTATTTAGACAATAAATGAGACTGAGTTTTTGCTGGAACATGATCCCAGGTATGAGTGTTGAACAGGGGGACTTGGACTGATGGACACAACCTTCACAGGTGCTGGGCTGTGTGGGAGTTGTGACGAGACAGAGGTGCTCAGTGTTTCTGAAAAGATCTTGTGTTGTCTTAGCTTGAACTTCTGGCAATAAAGCCTCCAAATGATTGATCACTTGGCTGACTTTTAGCCTTGAGACTCTGCTAAGGACCAGTTTCAGGCAAGGTCTAGGCTGCCAACAGAATAGTTAGACCTTACTGTGGCTTCCAGTATCTCAAGGGGGCTACAAGAAAGCTGGTGAGGGGCTTCTTAGGATGTCGGGTAGTGACAGGACTAGAGGGAATGGATTGAAGCTGGAGATGGGTCGGTTCAGATTGGACGTTAGGAAGAAGTTCTTCCCCATGAGGGTGGTGAGACCCTGGCACAGGTTGCCCAGAGAGGGGGTGGAAGCCCCATCCCTGGGAGTTTTTAAGGCCAGGCTGGATGGGGCTCTGGGCAGCCTGATCTAGTGGGCGATGTCCCTGCCCATGGCGGGGGCTTGGAACTAGATGATCTTTAAGGGCCCTTCCCACTCTGACAATTCTATGATTCTGTGAATCCTTTGAGTCGGACGGAGCTCACAGCTGCGTAGCATCTGCGGAAGCTTCTCAGGTGTTACGCCACGTCAGTTTTTCTAGGTGATACGAGACTCTCTAGATTGGCTGTATTCTTTCCTCCTCCTTTTGTTTGTTTTTTTTTTTTCCCCAAGATGGAAGGAGTAATGTCACTGATGAGTAAATCACTGCTGTTATTAATTCCTGTAGGTGTTTGGGGTGAGGGGGTTGTGTGATGTGTGTTTGAGAGAAAATCAGAACGTTTAACAATATGCGTTACCTTCTAGCTAACGTGTTTCTTAAATAGGGAAATAGGTAGGAATCTAAAGAAAAATTGAGACATGAACCGTGGGAAGTATACATATATTTGGTTAACTGTACATAACTGGTTCTTAATATGTAACTAGAAATTAAGGTACTGCCAGAATACAAATAGTAAAAGAGAAGTTAAATCTTTTTATCCAGTTCTCCTTTCCGTCCTAAGGTGAGTACTTACTAATGTTTCTTTCCTTGAACAAGTTAATATTTTTTTTCTTATTTATATATGTGTGTGTGTATATATATATATGTGTGTGTATATATATATATAAATAAAATGAACAAGCAGACAAAATATAAGATATCCTGTGTTGGTTTCCATTTTTTTCTGCTTCACCTTGCTCTCCTACTCTGAAGTTGTTATTATCACATATCATGGGAGCACCTGAATTTGCATCAAAATGCTGATAATTTTTTACTTGCGTATGCTTGTATGCCTTAATATACTTTAAAGGATGGGGGTGGAAGTTCATATGGTAAATATAAATAGTTTTAAACTGCAAGAGTGGTTTTGAACTGTGTGTAGGATTTCCATCATGACTTTTCTCTGCATTTGAACTACCTGTGCAGGCAGTTGGATGTTGCCAAACCTCCCTGGAGCCCAGTGGTAAATCTGAGGTTGCTGTAGTGTAGGAGGTAGCCCCGCCACCGAGGTCTTCTCAGCTAGAAAATGTCCCAGGCCTTGGAATTAGCTTCTTCCACAGGTAGGGCTAAGAGACACGGGTGGTCTTGTAGCACCAGGAGACACTTGGATTTGAATTCTTGAGTTGCCGTTTTGCTGGAGACAGTTGTGCTGCATGGAGAGCCCCTTGGCTGTGCTCTGCTCAGGCTGCTGCCTGGGCTGTCTAGGGGAGAATGCTGCAGGTCAGGACCTGGACTGGTTTGTGATGGCCTGAGACATCGCTTGCCAGATGTTCTGTCAATCAATGATCTCCTGAATGGCTTTCTCCCTGCCACTGTGCAGCACTTCTTCAACCATCTGAAGCTCAAAGTGCTGGATTTTCTTTCTCTCAGCAGTGTTTTTTTGACCTATAAATACCATTTTTTTTGATGGTGGGCGGGTGAGGGTCTTCAAGTACACATCTAGTTCAGTCCTGGCCCCCCACAGCATCTTATATTTGCAAACAGAGGCTCTAGCTCTTTCGGAACAACCCCAAATAATCCCTAACAGCATAGCAGTAACCTCCTGTGTAGGAAGACACAGAGATGGGTGGGTGGGAGCACTGCCCTAGCAGACAGCCTTGTTTGTATTGACGGTAAGCAGGGCTGTGTTTTGAACCCCTCTTCACCTCGTAGGCTTAATTTCTTTCCAGTGCTAGGAGTCTTTCCTGGCGATTGGAAACGCCAAAGCTTTGGAGCACAGACCCAGACACGTGCGCTGTCTCTGGGAAGTTCTGCCAAACTTTTCTCCTGAGCTCTAGGGCAGAGCCAGAAAGACCAGGCTGCCTTTTCACCGTGTCTCGCCTCGGGGATGTGGGTTACTTGCCTTGCCTACCACTCGGTGCCCAAACTCCTACTGCTGCGTGTGAAGACACTTGCGCTAGGGGTGGATTTTGCAAGCCAAACGTTTCCATGAGAAAATGGAATCGGACCAAGGTTACTGCCAGGAGGCAGTAACCAATTTTTGACTCTATACATGTGAGCTGAAATTTGGTTGGTGAAACCAAATTTCAGTTCCCTGCAGAAGTCTAACAACTTTGAATTATAGAATGTGTTGGGCTGGAAGAGACCTTTAAAGGTCTAGTCCAACGCCCCTGCAGTGAGCAGGGACATCTTTAACGAGATCAGGTTGCTCAGAGCTCCTGAGCAGGGATGCCTCCCGGGATAGGGCCTCCACCACCTGTCTGGGCAACCTGTTCCAGTCTTTCCCCACCCTCCTAGTAAAGAACTTCTTCCTAACACCTAATCTAAATCTACCCTGATCTAGTTTAAAACCCCTGGTCCTGTTGCTTCAAGCCCTTGTAAACAGTCCTTCCCCAGCTTTCCTGTAGCCTCCTTCAGATACTGGAAGGCTGCTATAAGGTCTCCCTGGAGCCTTTTCTTCTCCAGAAAATAAATGATTGAAAAATAAATTATTCTCTTTTTTTTACCTTCTGTTTTCTTCTTTGTAGCTGATCACCAGCTTGGAGCTTGTTAGAAATATAACTCCCACTTTGTTCCTCTTGTGAAAATACAGATTGTTTTGTGGTTATCTTCCCTGTGCTGATCAGTGGATATCGGTTCAGGCCTCTGGTAGCTGCTGTTCTTCCTGTTTTTCACCTTCTGGATTGTTTGACTCATGAAAGCATGATACTGTAGGCTGCTCGCTGTTATTAATTATGTGCTGCATATTGGTTTGTCTTTGGGTGTTGGCCTTCTATTCTCAGAATCTTGCAAATATTTTAAACAATCAGCCTATTGTTTAGCAAGGCCTCTACGCACACTGTAGGCCTTTTGTGAATTTCTGTTTAAAAAAAAAAAGAATGACTAATGGAGCACGAACAGTGCTTGTGACACTGTAGTCCATTGTGTAACTACTGAGAGCAAAATTTGCATTCCTAGAAAAGCTCGTTCACGGTCAAAATATAGGACATTCACTTTGTGGCTCATGGGAAAACATGCACTGTATATTCAGCTCAGGATGCTACTTAGAAGGATCAACTTTTAAAAAAAATGACGTTTTCCTCCCTTGGAACATGGAAGTTGGACTGAGGCACAGCTTTGCTTGGCAACAGAAGTGAATCTTTTTCATTCAGGCAAGTGGCGTGGGGGGCTATTTTAGGTCTGTCACACACATGCCCAATGATTTGTTTGCTGAAATGGCTTCTTTTTAAGATGATGTTAAGCTCTGAGATTGCTGGCCCTTTTGAACGGAGAGACTACATTATTATATAGCTGTCTGCCCTCTCTGAAAGCCAAAGGATGCCTTGGCAGTTGGTGCTTTTCTTTCCTTCACAAGCATATTTGTTTATGGCTTTTCTTTTTTTTCCCCTCTCTGAGATTGTTACAGGTCAAGCAGAGATTAAAGTGAGATCTTTAAATGTTTAGAAAAATTGTGAGTTCTGTGTAGTTCTGAAATGTGGCAATTGTCTATTCTGTGTATGCCTAAAAAGAGGGTGCTGGGTGTTCAGTCGGGGTAAGGGTGCATCTGTATGATGTAGGTTGTTTCCTTTGGTACTTGTCTAAGTCGAGTGAGCCTGTTTTGATTTTCTGTTTTGCTGTGAAGAACTAAGATCGAGTCACTGCTTGCTGGAGACACTCCTTTGTCTGTCCATGTAAGCTCTTTGGGAGAAGGGTTGCTGTTCGTGTGGGCAGATGCAGTGCTCAGCCCTGTGGGATTCCTGTCCTGGGAGAGATGGTGTTAATAATACTTAATTTTCACTGGCAGAGCCTGTTATGCCCCTGTGGCCGAGAGGAAGCCAGCGCAGAGCGCCCAGCTCCTGCTGCATGGCCCTGGCTCGGTCAGATGCCAGCTGTGCCTTCAAGCGCCTGCCCCAAAAGGGGCGTATGTGGGACTTCTGAGTACCCTGCCCTTAGGCATACCTTTATGCAGATAAGGACCAATGGGATCCTGGGATGTGTTAAGAAAAGTGTTCAGCAGATTAAGAAAAGTGTGTCCAGCAGGTCTAGGGAAGCTCTCCTCCCCTTCTACTCTGCCCTGGTGAGACCATACCTGGAATACTGTGTCCAGTTTTGGGCTTCCCAATTCAAGAGAGACAGGGACCTACTGGAGAGAGTCCAATGGAGAGCTACGAGGGTGATTAAGGGACTTGAACATCTCTCCTGTGAAGAGAGACTGGGAGAACTGGGGCTGTTTAGCCTTGAAAGGAGATGGCTGAGAGGGGACCTTATTAATGTATACAAATATCCGAGGGGTGGGTGTCAAGAGGAAGGAGACAATCTCTTCTCAGTGGTGCCCAGTGGTAGAAAAAGAAATAATGGGTTTAAGTTAGAACATGGTAAGTTCCTCCTCAACATGAGGAGAAACTTTTTTACTGTGAAGGTGACAGAGCCCTGGCACAGGCTGCCCAGAGAGATTGTGGAGTCTCGTTCTCTGGAGACTTTCAAAACCCGCCTGGACGCGTTCCTGTGTGGCTGCCCTAGGGGATCCTGCTCTGGCAGGGGAGCTGGACTAGATGATCGTCTGAGGTCCCTTCCAACCCCTGACATTCTGTGATTCTATGACCACTGAGCCTTAGCACAGATGCTAAGAGCTGCTGTAAGTGGCAGAGCCTGATGTGGGCAGCAGCTGGATTTTCCCAGACCAGCTCAGCCAGTACTAGCTCAGACAAAGTCATATTCATGGCAAACAAGGACCATTTTGTCTCCCTCTGCTCTGATGCGATCCACTAGATTTTTCGGTATTCTTTTTTCCTTCTCTGAAAGAAACAGGATTGTTGAAAAGTATCGAGCAGGGAGGGTTGTCAGGTCAAATTTGGGAAGTGGGCAGGGAGTGCTCAATACCTGTGTGTCATTGTATTTTTGAGAGAAGGGCCCAAGTGCCACCGGCGCTCCTATTCACAGCCCTCCTGTAAATTTGAACCAATTGGATTCTGCTCTCTTGGCATCTGAAGATTCCAAATGAAATTGTATTTCCTGCTAGTCATCATTAATTTACAGTTTTCACCTTGATTAATTTTAGGAATGTACATAATGAGAAACTTTTGGAAAAAAAACCAAAAAACCAAAACACAAAAAAGGAAGAGAGGAAATGGAAATTTGCCCTCTGCAGTGTTTTTCCCATTTATGACCTCTGTGGCTGAAACTGTATCGCCCAGTAGTGCATTTTGTCACCCGTTTTCCATGTCAGTTCAGTGACTATTGAAACAAAACATTCAGTTTGGTACAGAAGAGATGGTTTGAGCTGCTCATGCCAATGTATATCTGAGTCATGGACACACCTCAGCAAGCAATGAAGCAGCTACTTCTTGTACTGGCAGGGAAGGAGTATTCCTAATGAAGGTGCTGGAGAGTTGACTTCATCATCACTGACTGCATATTGGTTGTGGTATTTATAGGAGTGAGCCAGATCAGTATTTTAAGATGTTGGTACACAAATAGCTGTCCTCACGTCCTATGTATATGCTGTAAATAAAAATGGCATGTTTTCCGGAGACATGTTTTCCTTCTGTCCCATCATTTTTTTTTGCCGAGTTCTGAATGTTAAACTCAGTCAGACACATGTTCCCAGTCATGGAATATTTATTTATTTATCTATTTATTTGTTTGTTTAGTTCGTTAGTTAGTTTAATTTTGGTTTGTTTTTTTTTTTTTTTGAGCAAGACAAAGATTTCTTCCTCAGTTGTAAAAGTCCAAACAAGTGTCTTCTGAAATTAACAGTAGTTTCTCAGGCAGTTGCACCCCATAGAATGGTTTGGGTTGGAAGAGAACTGAAAGACCGTCTAGTTCCAACCCCCCTGCCATGGTGGGGGACACCTCCCACGAGACCAGATTGCTCAAGGCCCCGTCCAACCTGGCCTTGAACTTCCAGGGATGAGGCATCGGCAGGTTCTCTGGGCAACCCGTGTCAGTGTCTCACCAGCCAGTCCCTTTCTGCATAGGATTGTTTCTGGTGTTTAGGAAGGTGTTGATGTGTGTAATTTTTGTGTTCTTGCTCACCAGCAGCCGTTACAGGCTAGGATGGTTTAGCTGGGCTTTGTCTCAAGTTTTGCCAATAGCTGTTGTGAAATTCTATGTCATGTGTGAAACTGGTCATTGTGACTTTCTTCTTGGGTCACACGGCCTAAGAGAAGAGGTTGTGTCGTGGGGTTGTCCTTAGGCTAATGTTCAGAGCAAGCTCTTCGTAGACATCTCCCAGGAGTTTTCCTTCCTGTGGAGAGTGGGGATGGGGAAGGAAAATATCTTGATTTTGAAGTACAAAGAAGGTCATATTAAATTTCCTACAATAGGGGTAAGGGTACAGGGAGGAGAAGTCAGTCCTGCATAAATGGTGTATTTGCCTGCGTCAGGCTAAAGCCGTGGGGTTTCACAGTTTGATTGGGGCTCTTCCTTTGCATCTCTGTGCTCACCTTGCCCTGAGTTGGCTCTGTCATGCTCGGACCCTCGTGAGGTCAAATCGCCTTCTTCAGAAGTGCTACTCGTACCTTCTCCTTCCAGGGAAGACTGTTGCTTATCTGCTCTAGTTATTGTTTCATATTCAAACTCTTTCTGGAACGTTTGGCAAAACAAATGGCAACTGCAAGTTTTTATTTCTTTTCCTTGGCTTTCTTTGACAGAATGTTTTTCAGATTGCAGGGGTGTGAGGGTAGATATGGCCTGGGATGGCTTTGGCAGATGCCATTTAATGTCACTTTTTCAAGTGACTTAAGACTTTATCACTTCTTTCCCCTAAAATATTTCCCCTGCACCTTCATACTTCAACAGGACAAGTTTGTGTGTCTCAGACAGTTCTGTTTGCAGCTTCTTTACATCCTTGTTGACAGTTTAAGCTAAATGCACTGGCATACCTTCAACTCTGCTACGGATGCGGTAATACCTTTCAATTGCCTCAACAAGAATCACCTGAGGGCATCGGTCTGAGTCTGAATTATGTTTGAAAACCATCTGGCATGTTGTGGGATAGTCCTAATAATAACAATGAACACTTTATCAAGAGTTGAGTCACTGTGCTTGGTTTTCATTGTAACTCCCTTATTAGTTGCATATATGTATTTCATACAGCCAAGGGGTTAATACTGCGTGCAGATACTGTTCAAGACCATTGTGCCAGCAGCTCTCGTTTGGACTCATTTATCATTCCAAATCTGGCCATAAGAAACACATTTAAATAATAAAAATAATTACTAAGATGAAAGACATAGATCAGTGTTAACTGCATCCTAAACCTGTTTCCTGCTTCTGCTTAGAGAGGGAGGAAGAAGAGGAGTAAATGGGGGTGGCAGTAGTGTAGGAGTAAGGTGCTTTCTCTGAAGGTGCTTTTGGACTGTTTTTGGGGTCTCTTGGCACTTAACACAGGTGTCCATCAGCAGGGATGGTGTGGAGCTGCCTAGGCCTGAAACATGGAAAGATAAATGCTCCAGGAGGTCCTTAGTCCTCACAGTAACATCTGTACTCGCTTTCTCTCCTGTAGGAAGAGCTTAAAGCATTTTGTGAACCTGAGTATGTGTTGTGTCGTAGAGCCTTAACGAGGTTCTGAGATTGCATCGTTATTTTGCACGTTATATTAAGTAGTATTGAACCAGACCTTCAGCTAGCAGTGACTCACAGACGTCCAGCGATTTTTAACCCTTGCTGAAGTCTGGCCAAACCTGTGTGTGTTCTCCAACATCTGTCAGGTGTCTCTGAACCCAGCATTTAAGATGATCTGACCATCATGCCCGTGCTGTCCCTCAGGATTGCTCCCTGTTGTCTGACTGGTGGAACACGGCTGGTGAGGGTATGTCCCTGTGAGAACAGAACCTCCTCAGTGGGGTCCTTCGCATTTCTGACTGACATCAGAAGTACCCTGCCACGCTGCCAGAAGTATTGGACAAGACAGCTTTTCCTTTAGCGCAGCAAAAGCTGGGGTAATGTGCAGAAGTGGTGACAGAAGCTGGAGGAAACGACTGGCCTGAGAGGATGCAGAAGGGCTGGTGGCAAGGCATGGAGAGAGCTCCAACCTCTTCACTCGGAGCTGGCGTGTTGGCCCTACAACACTCTCCCCTTTCACTACCCAAAGGCATGTGAAACCATGTGGTTCGAGGATCTTTTCTTTTGCATTAGCAGCAGAGGAGAGCTCAAGACTGACTAAACCCCTGAAGCTAATAAAACCTCTCGCGTGCGTGCGGGGACACCAGGTTAATTTGCTGAGCAGCAGAGCTGGAGCTGCGCAACTGCCTGGCGATGGTAAGATGAGGGAGCCGCAAGCCAGCGGCGTTTCGGTTGCCTGCTCCTTCATTCTGTCTTGGCTCCCTATAAATGATGGGTGAAGAGAACAGAGGCAGCGAGCCAAACATCTGGAACCTCTGCACACTGTGCAGGGCTGCGGGATCCACATGGTGCTGTTTGCTGTTTGTGCGGGTGGCGCTTCCTAAAAGCTCGCGAGGCTGTGTCTGGAGGGAGGCAGGCTTCACCCGCAGTTTCGGTGGGAGCAAAGGGATGCTGGTGCAGGGAAGCTTTTGAAAATCCACTTGAAGCCAAGTGTGATCGACACAAAACGCTTTCACAGCTCAGACATGCTGTGGATTATGGTTCTCTTCTTTTTTTTCTCTTTTTTCTTTCCCTGTGTAAAGCAGCTTGCCCTTTAGCCTGTCAAAGTGAAATTAATTAACAATTTCATAAAAATCTTTGGTCTGAAGTGATTAGATAATCACTGCTTGTGTATTAGGTAGATATGGGGAATGTATGAGGGCAGACAAGCTGTGTGAGCAGAAAAACTGGTTGAATTTTGATCCTTTTGTTAGCATTCTCCCTGGGAGCTGTTAAGAACAGATTAGACAGACGGATCTCAGGAATTGTTTCGGTGTAGCTTGTCCTAGCTTGCGGGCAGAGAGACTTGCACACTCCATTAAACCTTTCCAGCTCTTTTCTCTGACTAAAGGATGTGAAATTCTTGACACAGATGCTTCTACTAATAGGTTCCTGTGCTGGGTGACTTAGGGTGACTTGCTGGGTAAGGTGTCATTTGTGGTGCACATGGGCCAGGTCCGCTGCGGGTGTGCTCCTTGCTTAGTTGCTTACACCTGTGCTAAACGACTTGTAAACTCAGTGGAGTTGCCGACTTGTAAAATGCATTTAGATGCACAAAATTCTGGGCCCTGAAAGGGGAGGGAGATGGAAGGCATGGCTTCTAGAGGCTTGTGCTGACCCTCTGGCTCCCCCGGCTGGAGCTGGCACAAGATGAGACACAGTGGGACAGGAGCAAGAGTTGTCCCCCAGTGGTAAAGGCATCTGCAGGATCTGCTTGTTCTTCGTTGTTGACGTTAAGTACCATTTCCTTATGAGTTGCTGTAAACTGGTGGAACTTTGTGGAATAATTAAACTGTGATTTTTTTAATTTTTTTTTTCTTTCTCCTCCCCCTTTTTAAAATCATGATTAAACAATTGCAAACACTAGAGCAAACACTTGGAAGATGAAGGCTGATCATGCAGAAAGCAGGCTGAAAGGAGTTTCTAGGGAACACATCCAGGGGTCTGAGCTTGTTTAAGTAACGTAAAAATGTGGTTTAGTGCTAAGCCTAATTTAGCATGCCCGCAGGCTGCTGTGCGCAGAAGTGCTCTCAGCCTTCCTCATCATCTCCAGATACAGATTCCCTCCCTCTCCGTGTGCTGCAGCTGATGATTTATACAGCCATGTAATGAATCCAATCAGCCCTGGTATCCAACAGAAGACTCTCTTCATGTCTATTAATAGTTTACTGCCGCAGCAGACCGGCAAATTGAACCATGTGTTCCCTGGTGCTCGTCCAGCACAGTGGAGGTGGCAGCAGTGTGCAGCCCTGGCTGGGAGGAGGTGGAAGAGAAGGGAACATGAGCAACCTGTGTGGCGGTGGCATACTCTTTATATCAATTTGGTTGTCATGTCTGAAGCGTCTCTTCCATGAGGAGAGGCTGAGAGAGTTGGGGTTGTTCAGCCTGCAGAAGAGAAGGCTCTGGGGACACCTTCTAGCGGCCTTCCAGTACCTGAAGGGGCTACAGGAAAGCTGGGGAGGGACTGTTTACAAGGGTGTGTAGGGACAGGACAAGGGGCAATTGTTTTAAGCTAGAGCAGGGTAGATATCAGGAAGAAGCTTTTTGCTATGAAGGGTAGTGAAACCCTGGCACAGGTTGCCCAGTGAGGTGGTGGAGGCCCCATCTGTGGAAATGTTCAAGGTCAGGCTGGATGAGGCTCTGAGCAACCTGATCTAGTTAGAGATGTCCCTGCTCACTGCAGGAGGTTGGACTAGTTAGGCTCAAAGGGACCTTTTAAAGGCCATCACATTCTATGATTCCATGTGAAACCGCACGTGTGTGTGTGTGTGTGTGAGGCCCTTTGATCCGTAAGAACGGGAGGCTTTGCAGATTCAGTTCCTGTTATTTTAGCGTAAGATCATTTTCTGCCTGAGCCGGAGACTCCGGGGCTGCTGCGACGTGAGCTGTGTTGTGCGCTCAAGTGCCACCGTCCACCTGAAATGAGGAGAGTTTATCTGGCAACGCCACACGAGCTGAGCAAGTTGGAAAGCCAAGCTGGAGCTTGTGTGCAAGAGCACAGTTCCACTGAATGCAGTTATCCAGTTGACACACTGGTATCTTCTGTTTTAAATAATTTTTTTTACTATTCTTGAAGGTTCCATTTCTAAGTTTGTACTTCATAGGATGAAGGAGTTGCCAATGTTCTTTAATCCTTGGACAGGAAGGACTAGGTCCCAGCAAGAGCCCAATTTTGCTCGTCCTTCATGTTTTTAACACTGCCTGTGCAATACTTTGCCAAACTCCGAAGAATAGAAATAAAAATGGAACGTTTTGGCCTTTCAGTGGCTGTTTACCAGCAGCAAAGCAATTTTCAGACAATTAACAGATCTCCAGGCCCTTTGGAAGCTCAGATATAGCCGTTTCTGGGTTGTCACGTGTCTAATTAGTACAAGTAGTGACCGTAATACTCCTGCTGGTATTCTGTTTCGGCCAAGACTAGGCTTGTGAACCTGATAGCTGATCCTCAGGAGTGTCTTTCCACCCAGGTAGAGCCATTTTGGTAGTGTTAAAAGAGTGGGAATTAATTGGCAGATGTAGCATTCACTGCTGTAATGTGTCTTCAGAGACTTAACGTTGTACCATGGAGGAGCTTTCTTTACGGTCATCTGGGGGTTTTAAAGGCATTATTATCAAATGCTAATTTTAAGCAATTAGAGTCATAGGAGAGGTCGTAGCACAGAAATGCTATAAAATAAGCTTATTTTAATTGCTTACAGCTGTACTCAAAAAACTATAGAAAGGGAAAATAACTGTTTTTCTTTGCTGTTTAGCAAATCACGCTTTGTTTCACCAGAGAGGTATGCTGAGAGAGACTTTTTAATTCTCCTGAGGGTTATGCTTACACCTGAAGGAGGAAAGTTATGTGTGATGGAAAGAGATTTTATCCTGAGTTTCTTTCACATTTGTAAAGCTGTGGTTGGAGTCGTGCTGGCGTGCGTTCAGGAGCCTGTCTGTTTTCATCCCCTTGCAGCGGCGCTAATATCTCCCATCTGAAAGCCTGAAGCGGAGACCCTTGGTTTCTGTGTTTTCTGATTTGATCAAGTGTGCGATCATGGTACCGTTGATTCAGTCTGAGCTGAGATTTGGTAACGAGTCGCGTGCGCTCCGGCAACCTGTGGCAGCAGCGAATAAAACAGGTTCTCTTAAACCGCTGCCGAGGGCTGAATAACTGAGCATGGGAAGGGTGAAAAGAGTGAAGAATGCCCGGTATGACTAGAAGCGAGTGACTGTACTCGCCAGCTTTTGAGCATTCTTGAGCAGGGTTTTGATACGTGTGGTGTTTCTCTTTACAGCGCTTCCACTTCTCACTCGGACCATTCTACTCACACCAAGTCTGCTTCTGCTGTATCATCCGACTCGGTGTCCACCTCGGCAGACAACTTCTCTCCAGATTTAAGGGTACGTATGTTTTGTCTTAAAAAAGAAAGAGAAAAAAAAATATGGTGACTTCCTTCAGAGGACATTGCTTGCTCCTGTGAGTTTGAGTATGGTAAAATGATGTCAGCTTTCATGTTAATGCCAAATTTTATGTAGCCAAAGTATGAAACCGACCCAAAGTCAAACAGGTGAAATTGAAGTTTAATCTGTCCTTCTTTTGAAAATTGTTTAATCTTCAAAAAGTCAACTCTACAACCCACACTTAGAGATGGATTTTCAAAGGAGCTCCATTTTCTTTTAAGTGCTTAAAGTGAAATCTTCAACCTGCTGGTTGTATATCCTTTTTTTGTTCTGTTGTGTGTATATACGAGATGTTCTCTCTTGAGAACTGCTTGTTTGTAAACACCAAGTCCTCGGAAGTATCATCTTTCAGAGGAAGATTGCTATCTCCAAGCTGATAAAAATAATCTGTCACAATAAATTGCTCTGACATAAAAAGGTCCAAACAAGGCTCTTTTAAGTCTGTTATTAGATTAGTTAATTACAAATTCAAAGTCTTAGTTCAGTGTTACAGGAGTTTTGAAAGCTATCTGTACATTCCTCTTATGAAACCAAGGGGCTTGCTGGTAGGCCTTTGCTTTAAGAAAAGGTCTTGGAGTGTAAAACTGTTGGTACCTTCTAGTAACAACTGTTGGCATTTCTCAGCTGTGGTGGAGCATCTTTGTAAAATCTAAACACGGTAAAATTGCATGAAAACATCTGAATGCAAAACTAATTCCTTGGACAAGAGTGGCAATTTTTGTTCCCTGGGTGTTGTCTCCCTAGTCCATAATTAATAACAGAAAGTCCACCTGTTCATGTGGCAAGAACATGAATGTTTCTTTCTAAAGGCATATTATTAGCCAATATTAAGCTAAGGTTTGAAAATTAGGCACTAGTTCATTTGTAAGCTAGTGATAGTTACGCTATACCTCTGCATACAAAAAGAAATCTTCGGAACATGCCTTGGTAAAGGAGTTTTGTAATGTCTAAAGTTTTTCCTCTGTGAAGTTGGGGTGTTCAGTTACTTCAGCATACAGAAAACATAGTTTTTAGGCTGAGGTTAAGTAATTCATCGATACGAATACACTTGAGTTTGCAAATACTGCTACAGCTGTAACTTTGTGTAATATTTAGAAAATTGCACAAACGTATTTTCTTATTTAACGTTTTTGCTGAAATTTACGTGATTTTTTTTGCAGTTTTGATGCATGACTTGACTGCCTTTTCACAGTTTTTGTGAGGCTTGAGGATTACCTTTAGAAGTAGAGAACAAAGCAATGTTTCTTTTGTAAAATTGAGGTTGTCTTTTCTTCCAGGTGGTTAAGTTGGCTCAACATGTTTTCCCTGTAACCCTGATAGGTCTTGTGGCACTTGCCCCCTTTTGTCAGCGGTGGTGAAGGCATCTGTGACTAGTGAGTGGTCTGGGATTCCAGCTCTCCCAGCCTTGTCTGGTTCCCCATCCAACGGGGCCTCTGTAGCCACTGGCAATCAAAACCAGTGTCCTGTGAGGTGCTCGCTTCACTGCATGACAGATTTTTCAGGCAGAAGCTCACAGAATCATAGAACGGCTTGAGTTGGAAGGGACCTTAAAGGTCATCTGGTTCCAACCCCCCCGCCATGGGCAGGGACATCTCCCACCAGACAGGTCACTCAAAGCCCCGTCCAGCCTGGCCTGGAGCACTGCCAGGGAGGGGCAGCCACAGCTTCTCTGGGCAACCTGTAAAAACCTGTAAACGGTAAAGAACTGCTTCTTAATGTCTAATCTGAGTCTGCCCTGCCCCAGTTCAAACTCATTTCCCCTTGTCCTGTCACCACATACCCTTATGAAAAGTCCCTCCCCAGCTCTCCTGTAGCCCCCTTCAGGAACTGGAAGGTCGCTCTAAGGTCTCCCCAGAGCCCCAGATGCGTTCGTGCTGTTTATTGGAGGCCATTGGAAGCCCGTGTTTCCTTACCATGCCTCAGTTCCTGTGATTTGCTGAGTGATTTCTTTGTATCCTGCCATCCTCTTTTTTTTTATTAATTTTATTTCTGAGCAAACTCAAATTCTGCCATGGTTAGAGCGAATGCTGCTCCCTTTTTGTTTTAGAATTGAGATGGCAAGGCAGAGAATTACTTATTTAAAATAAAGGCACTGCAGGCAAGGTGTAAGTGTGTGCCTCTGCTGGCAAAATGCTTCTAGCTGAGAACCCACGTCAGGTTGTGGGGGCTGAATGCAGGATAAACCTCACCTAAAGCTTGCTCTTGCAGCGGTGGTGCGAGTGGCTGCCGTGCAGATGTGTGTAGGTCTAAATGTGGTTCTTGCCTTTGTGCTTGAGCAACTGCGTGCCAGCGGTGAGCAGACCTGGAGAAAACGCTTTTCCATGCTCCTGCTTGTATTAGGGTGTAAGGGAAAAGGGGGCAGCTTCCACCAGTGCAGCTTGACTTTCTCTCTCCTAGAGAAATTAATGTGTTAGCTGTTTCTTGATTCCTGAGATTGACTGATGCTGGAGAGCAAGCCTGGGAGGTGGGATGAAGATCTGATCTCTACTTTTGGACAGCCTCTTGCACTGGTATTGCCAGTGCAGCAGCAGTCCCATAACCTGATTTATCGCTGCAGGTGCAAGTGTGTTACTGTTTTCTCCCTGGGCTTGCCCGTGGAGCCTAGGGCTAGCTCCTAAATGGGAGGTTTATTATGAGCGGTGATCAGCTAACGTGGATTTCTTTCCAGGCTTGAATCGCATTGAACAGGCGTCCTGTCTCTGGGCTTGTCATTCTTTGTCCAGTTTTCTCTGTCATGTGAGAGTTCTGCAAGTTTGAGTGGTTTGTTGTTGTTCTGGGGTTTTTTTAAGTCAGTTCTATGAGAGATTTTTCAAGGTCCTGGTGGTTTTCTGCTATTTTCTTTGATCTTCCTGAGATGTGGCCTTGCCTTTGATATTGCAGATGAGGTCATACCATTAACTGATAAAGTGGCATGAGCATGTTCTCTCTTCTAGCCCTTTCCTTACACGCCTGAGTGTCTTGTGCAGCTTTAATTTGCACAAGACAGCACAAATTCCCAAGTTTTAACAGGTACTGAGATTTGAGTTAAGCATCTTATTACTTTTTAGGGCAAAAAGAAGTCCCACAGTGTTCTGGAAAAAATGTAAGAGAATAAGCCCTGAAGTGGGAACTAATGCATTTTGTGGTAACTCTGTGGTGTGGAAGACAAGTGCCTGGGCTACACCATGTTCTCACAGGAAGGTGTTGCATCAGTTTGAAGAAGCTGAAAATAAGCTTTTTGAGATTTTGAAGTGGATCTGCCAATTATGGGATTGTGCTTTTGATGCGTATTTAAATTTTCCCTGCTATAATGACTTGCTACATGGATCCGTCATCACTCCTACCTCTGCTTGGTCTCTGCCTCTGCGTGTGCATCAGCTCAAATTTAGGAATTAAATTTCTATGACGATGGAAAAACACTTTGTGATAGCTACAATTAGCACTCTCCTTTTATGTGGGGAATTTTTAGAAGAATAGTAGGCGTCCATCGGGAGGAGGGAACCGGGGGAAGGACCCACGTAATTTCTTGCAGTCTGTGCCTGCAGTTTTCTTTTGGATGCAATTAACACCTTGTGTGTGTGCGCGCATGTGTGTAACGAGGTAAATGAGACAACCACTGGGGATTCCTACTGAATGCATGTGCAGTATTTTTCCTAAATCTTTCTCCAAAGCATGTAATAATAACCTTTATGAAGGTTTGGATTTTTTTAAAATGCATATTGAGCATGTCAGTATCTGGAACTAAGATTAAATTGCCTTTCTACTACAATTTATAGAATTTTCACTTCATAAACTAACTCTAAATAACTTTTGACTGCTTCAGTTAGCTTCATAGGGGGAAAAAAACACCCCAAAACTCAAACCCCAACAGGAAAACAACAAAGCACTATTAGGTTCTTCCCTCCACCCCCTTCCTGATCTCAAATCTGAAGCTGTTCAGAGTTGATTTAGAGAATGCACTTCTTGAGGGATTTTTTAGCAAATACACTGCCATATGTTTTAGCACAAGTTATAGATCAGGCAAGAACAGAATTGAATAGAAGTAGTTGCAAGTAAAATGATCTGAAAATTTGTAGATAGTTTGTAGTTTGGGATGGGATTTTGAAAACACCTGAGAGCCAACATTGCCAGAGGGATTGAGGTGCATAAATATCTCTTACAGATCTGGGAGCTTGATGGTTACTAAAGTATAGTGAGATTCTTTCTCCCGAGTTCTATAGATGGTATTTTCTCCTGTGTCTTTGGGCAGATATGTCTGTGCATTTTGCAGTACTCCTCTTAAGTCTTCTTGCTAATGCTTTAGCTTTTATATGGAAACTCATGTGTTGCTTTCTTATGTTGCTTCTTGCTTCTGCTCCGTTCTGCGGACAAGGGAGACCAGTACAGCAGACCTGCATGTCACCTGTTTGGTTGTGCAGCCTTCGGAAGAAGTGGTTCAGATCTTTGTTCTTAGAGGTGCGGTTTGTGACCCCTCTTGTCCTTGAGGGCAACAGTAAGATCCACAAACCCTGAAAACTCCTCTGAGGTCCAGCAAAATACTGTACTGGTGTGTGTCCCATCCTCCATGATTGATTGCTCCCTCCATAATTCCTCCCTTTAATACAGGAGGAATCAGTGGATTTGCAGTGGCTTTATGTGAGTGGCAAGAACATTATCGTAGCATGCCTGGGACTCAAAGGTGAGAAAAGGGAAGGAAACAAGGTTTCTTATGTAATCTTAGTTTGTTATCCACTATGTGCGTGGTTGGAGACAAGCCCATATGATTGATTTTGTAAGATACCTAAGTGATGCATGACAAAAGGTATATGATGCAGTCTTTTCTTCCCAAGGCGGTAAATGGATGCCATTGCTGTCTCCTTAGGTTTCCTGGATGAAATCTCTCTGAGGAAGTCTGCATTCAAGCTAGCCAACCAAATTTCATTTGCAGTCAGTGGAAAGAAATAGGTCATTTATGATCTGATTTATCTCAGTGTTAAGGAAATACCCACAGTAGGGGAGAACATCATGCAGCTGAGATAGAGAAGTCCTTGCTGCAGGATGCTGTGAATGTTTTTTGAGGGGCAGCAACCAGTTTCTCAGAGTGGATCCCAGCTTTAGCTGTGCTCCAGTAAAGGTGTAGTTTTGTGTCATTTGAAAACACTACTGCATTTCTTGTCTGACTACAAAGAGAGTTCAGGGTAAGTTCTTCAGGTGTAGAACTCTAAAATCGAGGTAAATCCTGTCCCTGGGGTGATGTTGAGCAGGGTTAACTGAAATGCCGGTCGCTGACTTTGCCACCTTTGGGTTACTTTATTCTAATTTTAGTGCAAAGTGGCTTAGACCAGTTTTATGTAGAACACGCATGCTGTTAGTGGAAAAACATATTGAAGAAAGATGTGATTCCCTCCCCGCCCCCCCATCCTTTGCTGTAAATCACTAAAACGAGCCTCAGTGAGCTTTTCCATTGCAATCTCCCTGCCAGCGCAGGAAGTGTGTCAGGCTTGGGCTATGTGTAACACATGTTCGACAAGAGCTGGGTTTAGAGAGCAACCTAACTTTTTAAACTTTAAGCGCTCCTTTAAGCAATGGTTTTTAGCTTTACTTTTAAGAGACTTTACAGTTAGTGAATGATGGTAGGTTGGAAGCGCTAAATCATGAAAAAAACCTGCCTCAGCACCTCCAGGGTAGTTTGAAGACAATGTGCCCTGCCAGTGAGCTCTATCCCTCACTTGATGATATCTGGGAGAAGTATTCCTGTTAAGGACTGGCCTTTGCCCCTCCACCTGAGACTGCCTGTAAGAATAGTTCGTAGCAGATTCAGAGATGTCTTCAGTGGTGTGAGCTTCCCTGCACAGCGCGCTGGACTGCGGCTGCTTTTAAATTTCAGACCATATTGCACAAACTACCAGATGGTGGAGTTAATTGACCCGTGGTCACAAAAGACTTGGCTAGATGTGAACTGGCGTTGCAGCAGCAAAATTAAATAAACATTTTGTTGTTTTACTGTCACCCTGAGAAGGCTTGACCATATGTGTTTCTCTGTGTCATCACTTTGGGCTCGGTTATGCTGTCATGTGGAGGTGCACCTCACGTTTCCATGGGAGTGCAGGAGTAGAAGGTGTGCAGGCAGAAGCAGTCCTTACCTGATCTACATGTAGTAGTTCCACAGGTCCCTTTGCACGCAGGGATGAAATCGGGTCCAAATCCAAGAATAGGTGATTCTTTACGTTGTCAAAAGTATCAAGTAGAAGTGCTTAAAGAGCAGCAGAGGAGAGCTAGGAAATTCTTATAGGGGGGAAAAAATCCTTGCACTGTCTCACGGTTCTGATTTTGGCCGTACGAGTTGCATGTGTCTGTGGGAAACTGGTTTCCTTTCTTCTTTGGAGCATTAAGCTGTCGATGAGCAAAGGCACAAAGGGCTGCTTCTGGAGAATGAATGATGCTCTTGTCCGTAAGCATGGTCATTCCAGGACAGCCCCATGAGCGCCTGGAATTTAGCCCTTGCCGTTGCCATGTTTTTCTAGGACTTCAGTTTCCATGACTCTACATGCTACAAGTTTCATGAAAATGACAGTCTTTCTGTTTTTAAACTGCCTTGAGGTGGAAAGTCTTGGTCCCCTCCCTGCACTTTTCCCCAGTAAGTCCTTTTCTGCACCTCCCCCATTCAAGGAAACAAAAACACAGTAGCCAACCTCTGGGTTGAAAAATATTGATTTCATGCAAATGAGATGGGGGGAAAAGCCGTATGCAGTCAGTCTTCTGTCTCCTTTACAGGGAAATAATACTCCCTAAGTGCTCCTCTAGTTAGAAGAGAGCAAAGACAGCAAGCGTTGCTAATTTTTCCTGTATAGAAATACCTGAATGTTTGAAAAAGAAGTAATGCGCAGTGAAAGAAATCTCTGGAAGCATTTATGATTGCCATCCATTAGGAATGGAAAACTAAGGAGAATAAGCAAATGGCCTTCATATGTTCTTCGGAAATATTTTCAGCTCTTCCTGATCAGCTGCTGTATTTCTCCTAGCTACAAAGTGCAAGAATTCTTCTTTTGCTGAGTGAAACTGGGTAAGAGGTGATGCTTTTTTTCCCCCCCCTTATCTCCCCCCATACTTAGAATTTTGTAGAATGAGGCACAAATGAGGCAGGAGTGAACAAGCATGGTATTTAAAAGGAGCACATGGATTTGTGACTGCGTGCAGTACCTGCCAAGATTTGTTTTTTTGTAGATGTTTTTGTACTGAATGAAATGTCTTCATTCTCCTCTGTATGATTTTCTTCATTGTAAATGCATAATTACTTGTATCTTGAATCCTTATCTTATATATCACTAAACTTCAAAGTGAAATTTTTAGTAAGAGAGACAGTTATCTGTGACTTATTTCAGCTGGTAGAATTCATAAATCTTTCTTTGGTCAGAATGTTTTTCTTTTACTTAAGACTAATACAAACTTCACTGAACCAGTTTAATGCTTTCCTCGAGAATTTTAGTCTATTTTCCAGTATAAGTTGCTTGCTAAACAAAATTCAGTAAAAATAGCGAAAGGATAGAGTCAGGCTAATGTGCTGAGGCGAAGTTTTTGAGCAGCCGGCGCAGAACAGAGCTGTTGTCGTTTGAGACGTATGTGGAACCCCTGGCACTGAGGAAGGTTCTGTATTAAAAAATGTTGGACTTGTCTGAATAGATCGTATCTGCAACCTTCTGTGCCAGGGAGTGTTGCTGTGTCGAGTCAATGACGACTTGCTGTGGGAGCCTAATGAGGGAATTGTCTGGAGGCACCAAGCCATGCGAACTTGAACAGACAAGCCAGCCGTGGTTGAACGAACGGCTCTCAACAATGCGTACCTTGAGTTTCTGAGCCTTGCCTTGTGCTTGTGCAGCGAGAGCCCAGGAGGTTCACCAGGCCGGAGAGGCTGTTCTTCATTGCTAGACACTCAGGTCTGAGTGGTGAAGTACATTGTGGAGGGGGTATTAAAAAAAAAAAAAAAAAAAAAAAGCAGAAAACCCCAGGGGAACTCTACATGGTGGAGCTACTTCCTCCTGCAGAGCAGTCCCTTTATATCACTGGTGACTATTATTTTTTTAAAGTATACTAATCTTCAACTTCTTACTAAAGATTTTCAAGACAAGTAGGTAAGTGAATGATTTTTTTTCCAGCCTTTTTATACTTTCTCCAAATGTGTATGGTAGGTAGAGGTCTTGTGACTTGTGTTCTTTTAAAACACAAGTTTGTGTTTTGTTGTGTTAAAACACAACAGTTTGTGACTTGTTTTTTTTTAATTGTGTCCAGAAAGCATGATTAAAGGCAGCTGCAGTGTGTATTGTGTGTGATTATTGTCTTTAGAGTAAGGCAATAGATGGTCTGTTGTCAGAGCATTTTACAGATAACTTTACTGCTGCTTGTGTTGTTTTTTAACCAAGCTAGGAAGCCTTCTTTGGCCAAGTGCTCTCTTGGGAGCTGAATAGACTTGATGTGGTCATTGGATGGTGTATTTGATTCTCTCTGTAGTATTCTGAAATGATCCATGTGTCCATGAGCAACTTGGTCTAGTTAAAGATGTCCCTGCTCACTGCAGGGGAGTTGGACTAGTTGGTCTTTAACAGTTCCTTCCATCCCAAAACATTCTGTGATTCTACGATTCCATGGTGTTTTGTCTTTCTCCCTTTTCTAATATCCCAAAAACACCAAGACACAGGTTCCCTGCAATTACTATCTTGCTGGCCTGAATGTCTCTAACACTGGTTTTCAACGCATCTGGTCATAATCCTCAGAAAAGTCTCCTTGCCTCAGTCAGGCAGAGGCACTGCTGTTCTCTCCCGTAGTCGTTTTGCTGTGGTGTTCTTAATGATTCAAAAATAATCAACAAAGACCATTTACTCGCTTAGTTTATGTTTTATTGCATTTGCAGTAGGATACACAGCGCATAAATCTTCTTAAAGTACACTTGAAATAGCCATAAATGGCAGCTGAAAATCTCTCCAAAGTAATACAGTGTTTGCAGTCGATGGGAGGATTTGTCACATAAGCACAGCTACTGTTTTGTGGTTCTTCTAACTGAGCATCAGGAAGACAGAAGCCTCTTGGCAGTAAAATACCACAAAAAATGTGCCCTTTTTGTTGTAAGATGTGTTTCATTTAGAGAAGAAACCAAAGCACCTGTGAAAAAGGTATCCTAAATCAGCACATGGGTCTTGCTTCTGCACCTATTTGTGTCAGTTCTGCAGCTTCTGTCATCATCAGCTGGACAGGATTAGACCTCCGTGGTTTTTTGAGATGAATGGAAAGAGCTTCTGTATCTGGGTTGGATTTTTTTCCAGAGGTTTTTACACTGTCGTCAGGGTATATGATAAATCTTGGTACACTTGCCAGGGTGGCACTGTCCTTTGTCGATTGACTTTCAGAGCAACGGCCGTGGAAGAGGGAAGGGATGGTGGGATGGGGGGGAATTCAGGAGAAGGGATAGGTGAGCATGATCTGAGACCTCCAAAAGGCATCTGAAAGGAGAAAAACATGTTTTGCTCGTGATATACAAAGGAAATAAATTTAAAAACTATCAAGTTTTTAAAAATAATCCTATGGGTAAGACTTAGCAGAAAGGTTGAATTCCCTCGCGTGGTTCTCTGAGACAGCAGAATGAAGCCAGCTCTGACCCAAAAGCCATCTCTGGTAACTCAGCTAATAAGACTTGTCCTACAAGCTTTGGAGTCCTGCCTGTTTTAATGAAGTTCAGGCAGTTTTTGCATCTGAGGTGGCTCATACCCACCCTGCCTCTCTGCACAGAGTAAGTTTGGACGTCTCTGCAAAGTCCTGGTTGTGACTACTCAGTGGTGTTGAGATGCCCAGGAAGTTGGGTACTGCTGCACTGGTCACAGGGAAGCCCCAGAGATGGGATTTGCTGTGCCTGACGTGGAGGTCTACATCAGAGTTATTTGTCCTGCTTCTCTGCTGTCGGTGGGAAGAAAAGCGCTCGTCCTCAAGGTGAATCTCCTGGGTCTCCTGCTTTCCACTGACTGAGCAAGCACCAAAGCTGACTAGCTTGGGTGTAGATTTCCAGTCCGAGATGAAATGGATACTCCTACTGACTGTCCTGCCTGCATAGTGGCAAGAGTGCTGATTCAAGAATGTGTTTAATCGTGTGCCAGTCCTTGAGAAAATTTTTTTTTTTTTTTTTTAAAAAAAAAAGGAATGAGGGAGAGAAGAGAGTTTAGATATGTTAACCGCAAGCAGAATATTCCCTGGTGGTTCATTAAAATTTGAAATACCAGATAAATCTTTTACTGTAGGAACTAAAACCTTCCACTTGGCTGTTGAGTTTCAAATTTGTATTTCACTCATTATTTGGAAAGCCACATATTTTTAAAACTACTAATTCTATCTGCATATTCTTGCACACACATGTCCAACACAGACATTCTTCTTGTTGCAGCATTTATCCTGCCTGTTGCCGCTGACCAATGTGTGCTCACAAAGTAGACGTGCGAAACCTGTGAGTTCAGAGGCTGCAGATGCAAAGGGGTTTTGTGGGCGTGTGTAATGTTTGTCTGCACGGACAGATTATATATGTTTATGTCAAGAGACCAGTTAAGAGACTGGCTTCCTTATATAGGAGACACAGAACAGGACTGTGTGTAGCTGGAGCAAAAGCAGTTCTGAGCCTGGAGAGCTTGTCTTTTGAATAGATGAGGCAGATGTGGTTTGAGGGAAAGGAATAATGCAGGGGCAAGGTGGTCACGACGTCGGGTCGGACGTGTCACACCAGTGCTGTGGCTTTATGCGTAACAAGTCTGTTCAGAATGTGCAAAATGATTTAGAGTGTGTAGGAGGTTACCAAGGAGAGATTAATTCAGAGGGGAGGGAAAAAACATCCAAAAGAGGGTACATTTTAATTTTGTCTAACCCCAGAAAGTTTCTTTTGGTCATTCTGATTGTGATTTGGGATATAACAATCTATGGGAAGACTTAACCATCAATTTGGTGCTGCAGACCCTTGGGCCTCCCCTTAAGCTGCATGAAGCCCCACGTGAAGCCTGACCTTTATGTGTTTCAGAACTCAAATATTCAGGAGAAAGTAGAAGAGAATAGCTTGGAAGTGGCTAGGAGGAACCTCAAGTGCTCTCTCCGTGCATCTTTGTTATGTGGAGGCTTGTTCTGCAGATGTCAGTGTCCAGGGACAAAGTTGCTGTCCCCAGTCAGACCCGGCTGCTGTCCTTCCCTCGCCCCGGATTTGCATGCCTTCATTCATGTAGTCACACCCATTATGGAAAAACATCCATTAAAAAGCCATTAAATGAATCCAGGCACCTTGACTGAATTAGATATGGGAGCAATTACAGCCCTGGCAGATTGGGGAGGAGGAGGTGGAGGCAATCCTGGCTCAGGCACAGCCGACGCAGGACGTGTGTTATCACCCTGGCTGTGCAGCTCGGCTGGTAGGCAAGTGGAGAAAAACATTACTGGTTGTTTTCTTTGCAGGCAAAACCAAACCCTGAGTGCAGAGTTTCACAGGTCTGTCTGGAGCAGTGTTCAGCGATGCACAGACCTCTGAGATCGCGTACTGAGGGCGCGACGTGACTCTGTGCCGCCCGGAGTTGGCTGTAGCCGCTTGGGATGAGCTACAGATGTGAGTCGTGCGGGGACATCAGCCAGGAGAGGGATTTTTGGAGCAGCACGCTGGCTGCCGTGTTAGGAGGCAGCGTGAACGCGTGGTTGGCGAGGCTTGGCGAGACAGCAGCGCCCTGAATTGCAACGCAAAGAGGTAAGGAGCGAGGCAGGGAGCAGCCTTAC
>NW_009703224.1:17752-27560 GCF_000703405.1 Apaloderma vittatum | reverse complement strand
AAGCGAAGGAGGTGACCGTTCTGTTGCCGAGATCTGGAGGTTGTGTGAGCAATACAGCAGCGGGGTTTCCTTGCCTTGGGTGCGATACGTGGGAGGGCACGAGTGAGCTCAGCACCTCCAGCCATGGGTAAGTGGGATGGATCTAACGCAAGCTGGGATGCCGGAGTAAGAGAAGTGTTAAATGTAGCAAGTGTAGGTTTGTTCTGCCAAGTCGCTGCTTGAGCAGGGAACAAAGGTAGGTGGTGGCATGAAGTCCTCACACCCTCTCTGAGCTGAAACAGAACTTTTGTTTAGGTGTTAAGGTACTCCCGTGCTCAGCGTCCCAAAGAGCTGGTTTATCTATAAGGAGAGCTGCTAACGGGTGGAACAAGTAGGTGATGTGACTTGGTAAAGACAGAAATAAAAGTTATTCTGGTGTGTAACTAAACCCTTCACTCCCCCAAAGATTCAGTTACCACGCATAACATTTTTGTGGGGAAAAGATAGTGAAGACCTTGTTTGGCTTAGAGGCAAAGCAAAGAAGTCTGTCTAATTTTGGCGGCTGTGTTTGTTTCTTACTGAAACCTTCGTAGCGATGGTTGTGACAGACGTGGCAAGTGCTTGTCTCTACGTCGGCACAGTCCTGGTCCTAAGTGACGCTGATTCTGCCCAGCTCTGGCTGTGACTGTCACTGCAGATCTCTCCAGCACATTTTGTTCCCACGGAACAAGTTAGAAACCCGAGGCACACGGAGGTGGAACGTTTCGATTCCAGATGTGCGCAGTACCTGCCTCGGGAGCGTTAACGCGTCTGTAACCGGCCGTCACTCTCCTGCGGCCGGGCTGCCGCAGTCCTGTCCCCGGCTGCCCTGACGGCTTCCTTGCCTCGCTGATGGTCTTAACTTCATTTTGCAAGGTTTACGGAGGCCTAAATCTGAGCCTGGAAGTGCTATTTTTAGTGTCTTGAAAATAGGCTAACGTACAAAAAAAAAGATATTTTTTTTTTCCCTCACAGTTTAATGAACCATTTTTGGATTTGGGACAGGAAGGGGAGTGTGGCAGTAAGATGGAAAGGCTTTTTGCATCATCTCCTTAGTCATATAAGGGAGAGAGGGTTCATCTGTGGTGTTAACCTCCTCACAGAGCTCTGTGTTCATTGTCCCATCCCATCCTTGGCCCTATATCTGTTTCCAAAACTCACAACTCCTCTTTTTTTCTTTCTGTCCATCCTTTTCCTCCCTTCTGCCATCCCTGTCGTTTACTGCTGCCCCAGATGTCTTCTCCTGTGCCCGCTGCCTGCGTTGTGAGCTGCACAGATTGCGTTTCCCTGAATCAATTTTAAGGAGCCATTGATAGAGATGGATTTCAGGAAAATGCCTACTGTTCATTTCTTGTTTTCTGCGGGGCCAGTTTTTAAGTGTTCCAACCAGGAGCCTCGTTGAAGGCCTGGAGCTGGGCAGGGGCTGCAGAATCCGGCATGCCAGAGAAGTGTTTGCCCTGGGCTTTGTGACCATGTCTGTCTCGGTGTTTTGGGCGGGATAGCTTAGCCAGGGGTGATGTGCTTGCGCTGACTTTGAAATCATCGTGGATGCGGCCAGTGCTGTGTTACCTGAGGTAGATCGTGTGGCTGAGGTCCCTTGGGGCATGGTGAAAATGTGTTTAGTCTTCGACTCTGTAGGAAAAGAAAGAAAAATTTTTTTTCAGGTGTGGGGGAGGAGACAAGGGGAGCGGAAGCTGTTGATCTTGAAGTGCTGTGCTTCCAGGAGGCCATCCATCCGCTGCCCTGTGCTGAAGGGAGTGCAGGTTTGGATCACTCAGCCTTTCCTCTGACCCTGGGGACTCCACGTTTCAGAGAGTATGAGTGAGCAGATGGATTTTATTAGACTTAGAAGAGCCAGTTTTTAAACCTGAAAAAGCGTTCAGCCTTGTCTTTGCAGAATGGTGTTGACATCTTTGTTTTTCATACTGCTTGCCTCTTCCCTCCTTCTCTCCCTCACCCCACAGCGCAGTGGTTAAAACCCACCTGAGCGCTGCCCACCTAGTGATTGTGGCAGCTGTTTGTCACACCAAATGCTTTCTGTGTATCTTACCTCATATTTATTTTGGCTTAAAATATAGCCCAGTCCTCCAAATGTGCTCCCACTGACATCTGCCGGAAAGCAGCAAGCCCAGCTGTTGACCCAAGTGATCCCTGCAGCAGCTGCTGCCCGTTCGGGGGGCACAGACCTTCTCAAAGAACTTGTGATCACGTCCTGAATGCAGAGTGTATTTTTATTAATGTCCTTCCACGATTAGAAGGTGACTGTCACTTTAGCCAGAAGCCTCCGTCTTCTGTTTTGGAGTGATCCAGATGTTGTCCTCGTCATTTCAAGGCTGTTACTCAGGCACAAAAATTGACACACAGGAGTTGAGAGCGGGTCTCCGTCCCAGGCTTTTGTCGGGGAGGCCGTCAGTCAGGGCTTTGATGGGATGTGTGATCTTCGGCCAGCACAGCTGTGCTGACAAGGAATCCTCAGCACAGACGTAGTTCTACAAGTTACACCAGCAAAACCTTATTCTTTCTGGTATTGCTGATGTGGGGGAGGAGAAGTTTTCCTGCAAGTTCAGTGCTGGCAGCGGGATCTCTGGGAAGGGCGACCTCCCCTTTTTACCCAGCCTGTAGACCCCAGTCCAGCTGCTCTGGCAGCTCCCTTGCTAAGAGCTGACCCAAGTGGGTGCAGTTATGAGGTTCCGATGAAGAAGCCAGGACTGTGCTTGCTTTTATTATTATTTTTTTTAAGAGTCTTTTGAATGCATTTTTTAAAATGTACATCTTGTTCTCAAGAAGGCTTTGATCTTGTTAATCTTTTCATCTGTACATCAATCTGTTGTGTGAAAATGCTGGAACGTGCTTTAATTGTGGCATAAGGTTTCTTTCGGGTTTTGTTTTCATTTTTTTGCATAGTTTAGAGAATTTTTCTTCCCTGAGGCTCTCCCTCTGGCTTGATCCCACATGAAAGTTGACCACAGACGTGTCAGGTTCTAGAGCACCGCTTTAGGCCATGTCTTTGAAGTTTCTTTGCAAGGATTTCTTGGTACCAAATTAAAACGCTTCTTTCTCTTTCCGCACATTAAGATAAAGAAACCATTTTAAGCAAGTTGTGAGCAGACACAAGCTCTCTCTGCCCTTCTCCACCAGGTGGGACACACGTCAACTTTAAGCCCAAAGTCTTGTGGTTTCTGCAGCGTGAGGCAGAGTCTGGACTGACTTTCCTGCTCTCTGTCCGTGTCACTAGGTTGAGCAACTGGTGTGCTGCCGTAGTACTGGTCATTTGGCTGGTTTGATTTGATCAAATACGATTAAAGCCATCTGTGTTTGGTCACATAGTCTTAGCCTTAATCTTGATCACTGAGGTATGCTCTTCTCCCCTAGTTCTTACTGTAGGTTTACACCTCAGGTTATGCTTTTATAGTTTCAGCTGTGCTTTCTTAAAATGTCCAGCCAAAAAAAATTGAAACTGTACCTCCTATACATGCCTTTCAAAATAGAACCTTTGTAACAAGCTGCTGCTACTGAGACAAATCAGGATCTTTGCAGTTATCAGACCCTCACTGAAGACAGTGGTGTGACCAGGTGTCCTCTTTAACAATGTAAACCAGGAATTGCTCTACCTGAGTAGTTCAGAGCATCATGGTTACAGCTGCTCACTTCAGCCAGGAAAGGAACCGATCCCTTTGGTTCTGTGCATAACTCTGTGGACAGAGTGTTTGACTTGTGATGATGGGTTGGGGAGGAGAAGGTTGGAATGTGAGAGGCGGCCACCTGGAAGCAGAGCCCTCTTTGGACAGCTTCCTTCTTGCAGACCTCCATGCCTAAACACCTGTGCGTGGCCCAACGGTACTCTCAACGCCTGCATGAAGGTCTTTCACGTGCTTTGTGTGGATCTTTTGGAAGCTGAGACATGAGGCAGTACCTCAAGATGTTTATTTGTTGTCCTTGGTATTGTTGACCCATTGTGAGTAAGTGGAAGTTTCTTCATTTCTTTATTTATGAAAACACAATGAATTTCTTTCTCTACCTCTATCTTTTGCCTAGGTCCTGAGGGAGACTAATAAATTGGCTGAAATGGAAGAGCCGCCTTTGCTACCTGGGGAGACCATTAAAGACATGGGTATGTGAGGAGGAAATTCCTTATTGTTTGCTTACCAAACAGAATATCTGTAGAGCAAAATATCTTGGCGGGTACTGACCAACCTTGCTGATGTGTTGAGAACTGCGAACAGGTTGTTTCATTAATAAAGTTACTGTGCATCACATGAGCTGAGGTAGCTATAAGTCTCCTCTTAGCATAGAGCAAATGGAAGGAAATTCAGTGTATGTTAGCAGGAGTGATGAGGAAGGTTGTACAACTTGGCACTTGCTGCCTCCTGAGAGGACATGGATCGACTGTTCCACCTTGTGCTTGCCACAGGGTAACTTGGTAGGTGGACACAGTGCAATTGGTTGTCAAATCTCTGTCACAGACTGCACCAGAGGGTACCTTGCAGAGAACTTGCTGTGACAGACGTTTTGACATGCATCAGCTTTGCTGATGCACTCCAGTCTGAAAGTTTGAGTGAGTCTGATAAATTTTGTGTGAAAGTTTTTGCATTCACTAGTTTAACATTTTGCCTTTACTCTCGAAATGATATGGAACAGTGCAACTTCAGTCCTAAGAATAAAAAACCCCAAACCAAAACTGAAAGTACCTCACCAGGGAAGGTTTAGATCAGATACTAGGAAAAAATTTCTTTGCTGAAAGAGTGGTGGGACGTTGGAACAGGCTGCCCAGG
Source organism: Apaloderma vittatum (assembly GCF_000703405.1). Taxonomy (NCBI): domain Eukaryota; kingdom Metazoa; phylum Chordata; class Aves; order Trogoniformes; family Trogonidae; genus Apaloderma; species Apaloderma vittatum. The sequence continues at coordinate 22,770 of NW_009703224.1, read as the reverse complement.
GAAGTGGTGGAGTTGCCTTTCCTGGAGATGTTCAAAAAACGTGTCTACATGGCACTTCAGGATATAGTTTAGTGGTTATGGTAGTGTTGGCTTGACGGTTGGACTAGATGATCTTAGAGGTCTTTTCCAACCTTAATGTTTCTATCATTCTGTGGATAAAAAAGCACAAAACCAACCCAACAACAACAACAACAAAACTCGCACCTCGTTGCTCAATCCTTTTTAAGGCCTCTGAATTCCTGCTCCAGCCGTGCACTGCTGGCTGACATCTCACTCTGCAGGCACGGTCAGCTCTGATAGCAAGACTATATTTCAAAGAGTTACTGGGAAATAGTTTAGGAGATCAGAGATTTTTATCTGTTTTATCTGTTGGCAAATGATGTGTTGGGTCGTGTAAGTCTGTAAGACTAGGTGGCTTCTGGAGTAGGCCAGATAGCAGCTGCCTGGTCCAGCAAGAAGTTAAAGGTAGCAAAAAGGAAATTTTTATTATTCATCAGCAATAATTATTTCCTGTTAAAAGTACCAAGGAAAGCAAATGTAATTCTCTGTGTAATTTACAGGGAAGGAAAAAAAATTATTTCAGCCAACATAATAATCTAGGGTAAAATTGGCCCTATAAAAGACAGAATTACATGAGGAGGGGAATTAGTAAATCCTGGTTTCCCCTATCTTTCTCCCATATGGATTCTCTTGTATCTGCTACCAAAGACATGAGCTTATTAGACTTTCCTTTGGTGGTAGCATTAATAAAACCTCCCTGTTATACCTGGCATCTGTTCTCACAAATAGTGAAGCATTTTAATGCCATGGAGATCCCTGCTTGTTGGACAGAGACTGCTGAAATCATGCAGCGGTGGTGGGGTTAAGGTCAGACAAGCCATGTGTGCAGGTACACGTGTATATGTGCAGTGTAATTAAGTGAAATTGTTTCCTTAGGAAACCGAGCTAATAAAATGCAAATGTGGAAGGTGTTGTGGCTTACAAGCTGGCAGGGCCAGTGTTTGCCCTGGGATTCCTTACCTGGAACACATTTTTCTAGCACCTTTCCTCTTTACCCAGAAATCCTGTTCCTTTTGAGATGTAAATGCACACTTCTTTTACTAGTAGATTTTATTTTTTTCAAACATTTTGAAATTACATTTTGAATAATGGGAGCTCCAGTGGAAAATCTGGGCAGGCCACTCTCACCTTCATTGTGCTTCATGAGTCTGCTTACAAACCCCTGTCAAACTAGGCTTTGAAAAGAAGTGATTAATAGTTGGCCAGTAATGAAACACTTGGTTTAATTAGAACTGGCTAGAAGCTTTTTGTGTTTAATTGTCCTTCAAACAAAGGCATGTAAATTTAAGTAAATGATGAAATTGCTGGTGTATGTGTGTATATGTATTTTATTTATTTTAACCAAAAATCCTGTGCTGTGTATTTTTGCTTTGAATTAGTCACTTCTGATATTTCAAGGATCCTTCTCCATATCCAGATCTCGAGAGTCAGCGAAGACTGTGCAGTAGCAGAGCAGACGTGAGGATGATTTAGTCGTATGAGTTGCCAGCACCCTGGAGTTAGGCAGCCCCTCTTCCTCCCTCGCTCCAGCTAAATCTCATGAGATGAAGGCAGAAGAAATTCAGGTCCCCATCCTGATGGCCCAGTAGCCTCATGTCTCATGTATGTGGTGGCTGTCACCCGGATGGGAGACAAGTTGTCCTCCTGACTTCACATGGCCCTTGCAAAGTAGATCTTGTCGGGTTTGAAGGTTTGAGGTTATTAAGATGGTTCAGGAAGTTCTTTCACGTATCTGGCAGCTCTGGTCAGTGGGTCCTCTGAAAGGTTCTCTGCATGTTTGAGGAATGTCATTATTTGTCAGAGATAATGTAAACCATTGCCACAGCCCGGCCCAGCAACTGCTTCGGTGGCAGAAGATGTGATGGGTCAGTGGTGAGGGGAAGGGAACAACGTAAATATTGGCATTTTGAATTGATGTGTAACAGAAGGGCGGTTAGGGGAGGTGTTTGCTGTGAAAAACCAGCAGCACTTTTGCCTTTTGCTGGAGCAAGTGAGAAGTGTTTGAGGCCTTTTAAGGAGGGGACTGGTTTGAGTCACCGTCACTCAGGCTCAGAAGTAATTGGATTGGTGCAGAGTAACTGGATTGCTGACTTCAGACTTAAAATCATGAGCAGCTGGGTGCTGTACAGATTTGTGCCTGCTGGAAGTCACTGTAGTTCTTCTGGCTTTTAGCACAAGGGACTTCATCCTAGGGCTGACTGCGTGCAGGAGGATCCAGGCATCCTAAAAGCCACACATAGGAGCCTTCTCCTGCCCTTGGTAGCACAGACCAGCTTGTGGACAATCCTTAGCTTCTGTGCAGATTATTGTCAGCTTCAAATCTTATGTATGCATCCAGGCAGGAATTGTCTCCTCTTTTTGTGCTTGGCATTCTTGGCGACTGGCAGTGTATCAGGAAGAGTAAACAGTTTGCGGCTGGACACTGCCTTTCTTACAGGGGTAGTGGCTCTGTGCAAATGTAGGGTTCCAGGTGATGGTACTTGCCTGGAGTTCAGTTTACATCCCAGCTCCACAACCTTCTCCACAGAACTGAAACATGCCTGTTAGCTCTAGGCTAGAACCCCAGATTAAGCTTGTTCTCATTTCATTACCTGGAAAGCAGAGCCCCCCCTACATGTTGCTGTCTTAATTTTACTCCTGTAAATTATCCATGAAATTAACGACTTTTTTTTTCTTTTTTTAAGCTAAGGATGTCACTTACATCTGCCCCTTCACTGGAGCAATCAGAGGAACCCTTACTGTTACCAATTATAGACTGTATTTTAAAAGCATGGAACGGGTAAGCTTTTGAAATCATCTGCTTTTGTTGGCTATTCAATCTTTAGACCTAGATATTGTTTGAGAATAATTCTGTGTGTTTGGTAACGTAGGCCTAAGGGAGCAGGAGCTGGGATTTTTCCCCCTCCCCTTTTTAAACTCACAAATTTCAACTGTCTACAGGACCCTCCTTTTGTCCTAGATGCATCTTTAGGTGTGATCAACAGAGTGGAGAAAATTGGAGGTGCTTCTAGTCGTGGTGAGAATTCATACGGGCTGGAGATTGTATGCAAGGTAAATCTTTATCTGCGTTTTATCACGGGGAAGGGGAACATGTTTTAAAAGATTCTTTGTAGTACTCTAAGGAATTTTGCAAAGCATTTCAGTCAGCGTGACTTCACACACTTAAAAACTCATTTGATTTAAAAAGTAATTTTTGGGATTCTCCAGCTCCACTCATTTGAGATGAGATCCAAACCTTTATTCAGGCTTTGTGCTGGGTAATCTCTTTTCGTCACAGTGGAAACCTAGAGCTGCATCCCACTAGTGCAGTTGTCAGTGTGGCCTGCCAGGCTGTCCCAGGAAGACACTAATCGTTGTGGAACACAGGATGCCTTTCACTCACACTTCAAGAGCAAGAAAGAGTCATGTTTGCCCCTAAACCATTAGCTTATGCCTACCTGCTGCTGTGCTTGGTGGTGAAGAACTGGCAAGTAGCCTTCAGTCCTCCTCAAAGCTGTTCTTTCATTTCTTTCAAGGCAGTACCTATTTTACATGTGCCTTTCAGGAGCCCCTTGGAATCACTGAAATGTAAACTTCAGTAAAAATTCACCTCCTTGTGCCTACTTACTCTAGACCCACAAAGTAGGTGGAGCCACCACCTTCAGTCCTAAATTCATGCCTCTGCTGTTCACCGGGGCATGGCCCCTTTGTTTCCCTTGGTGGCCACGTGGGGAGAGCTGGATTCTGAACCTTGTAGGTCTTGGGCTGCTTAGAGTTCTTCTTGCCAGAGCCCCCTCAAGGCTGAAAAGATCAGCATCTTCTCTGGTCTTGCTGGGTAAGGGCAGATGGAGGAAGGAAAAGGAGTCCCAAACTACTCTGGTCACTGCTGTGATTTTGGAGGCACCAGGAAGCTGAGCAGACTCTCGAGCTGTGGGCCTGCAGAGTCAAGAGCAGTCCAAATCATCCATCTGCTCCCTCGTCCTATTGCGGGCGTGATCCTGGCTAACACGGGGGTGCCTATGCTGGGGAGCTAATTTGTTCCCTCTTTTGATCTGGATTGCTAGTCCTCAGCCATTTTGCCTTGTGCAAATATGCACACGGGACCGGGATTGGAGTGAATTATGTTGTTTGCTGGGGTGGGAAACCTGGAGACAAACTATACACTGAGTATCTTGGCCCTTTACAGCATATATACGTATATTTGCCAGCCTGCTTGACGCAGGATATGCAGAGCAGTTTAGTGCAGTAACAGAGCACAGATACAACTTGTGCATCCTGAAGACCAATGACGTAGTCTTAGTTTTGTGAGAAAGCTAAGTCTTTAGCTGTTTATCTCATTCTCTGACTTTCTGTACCATCTTCATATGCTTGAAATTGATAGCTCATTTCCTGCTGGTGGCTTTTAAACTGTTTATTACAAGTGTTTGAGTTGTAGGCTCAGCTGGAAAATCTTGGCATCTTCACAATACTTCTGTTAAGTTTCCGAATTTAACTTTGTAGATGAACACGAAAGCGAAGCCGTGGGTTACTGCTCTTTGTGGAAACTGCTACTGCGCAAAGTGGAGGAGTTCTCAGTTTCAGGACACCCTCTTGAGTGCTCTGACAGATGGAAGCTTTAAAGATAGATGACAGTGGTTCCTTTGCACCAAACTGGCTGCACCTGAGCTCCCTACCTCTACGGAGGTACTTTGTGAAGCAGTCCTTTGCAGCTGTCCTCTGGCACAGCTCAGCTGGAGAACCCAGCAGGAGCCTGGAGGTCCGTCTCACAAAGCCCTGCCCATCAGAGGTAGCTTGTCCCCAGGTGGGGCTCTTCCGTAGAGTTTCAGCAGGCAGAGACGTTCACGTGAAGGCAAGATGCTGCCATCAGGCCCACCTGTGCATTTCCTCTGCAGCTGTGGCAGGCTTTGATGGAGGCTGCACAGAACCACTAGACTAAGCCCAGAGTTGCAGTTCAGCACTGTTCAAAGTACAATATTAAA
>NW_009703224.1:0-17721 GCF_000703405.1 Apaloderma vittatum | reverse complement strand
AGAGCGTTGTGATGTGACCCTATTTTGAATGCTAGCATTTGGATTTTCTTTGGATTTTGAAGTGATTCAGAAAGCTGCAATTTGATTTACCTCTTTTTTTTTTTTTTTCCCCCCTAGGATATTCGAAACTTGCGATTTGCTCATAAGCCTGAAGGGAGAACTAGACGATCCATATTTGAGAATCTAATGAAATATGCTTTCCCAGTTTCAAATAACCTGGTAAATATTTTCTTTCTGGTTTTTACAAAAGACACAGGGTGGCAGCAAGCTGTTTTGTTCAGTCGCGTCAGCTTATAAAGTTTCATATGGGGTGTGTTTTGTTAAAGGGAGAGAACTGCTGTTTTCTAAATCTGTTTTAAAATTAATTCTGTAGGAGTTTAGATTGTATAGAAAACAGAAGGCTACTACCATGGGACTGGATGTCTTCATGCATGGAGAATGACTTACTGATACCCCCTTGTAACAGAGGGAAAATATTCAAAGCACAATGGCATCCATCAGTTTAGATCTAGTGGTGACTACACTGCCTCAGATCTGGAATGCAGTTTGGCTTCTCTGTCATGTTATGACACTGCAGTTGCAACTGCATTCAAATACTGGCTGGAAGGATCTAGGTCTTAATATGTAAGAGTGTTCTTGCCCATGTAATATTTCCTGTCTCTGTTATCAAACTCCTTTGGTCTGTGAAGTAGGAGATAATAGACAAGATCAGGGGTATAGGAGAAAGTGCATTGTTGTACTAATTGCCTGCTGTAGCGAGCATGTTAATCTTTTTCACAAAAGCCTGGAAGAAAAGTAGTGACAAAAACTAAGGACCTGTCATGAGTTGCTATGTGAGATATCAAACAACCTGGCAATGGGCTCTAAGTGGGCTCCTTAACAGTAAATTTTCTTTCTTTCAGCCACTTTTTGCATTTGAGTACAAAGAAGTTTTCCCAGAAAATGGATGGAAGGTGTATGACCCCACTTGGGAGTACAGAAGACAGGTGGGTATCATGCTGTGTCCTTCTACATCCTCTCAGCGTTTCATAAGCGAGGCTCTGCACAGTAATATAATTACAGGTTGCATGGGATGGGAAATGATCCTGCTGACAAATGTCATGGAGGCTGGGTTGGGTTATTCTTCTCCACGCTGCAGTGACTGATGACAGCAGTAGAGCTTTACAGAGATAGTGAATCCACTGATGGAGGTTACTCAGGCTGCAGAGAGCTGACCGGAGGCTTTGGTAGAAAAAACTGCTGCTCTGACTCAATCGTCAGCCACAGCTGGCAGTGAGGAACGAAGGATGTGTTTTGGAGGTACAGGCATCCCACTATTGAGTTTCACACCTCAGCTCTTGCTTATGTCAATTTTAATTCTTTTCATTTTTTTCCTGTCTCAAACAGGAACTTGGAAGATAAAAGAAAAAATAGAATGCCTTTATTTTCTACAGGAATCAGCACAGGGATCAACCTAGAGAGAGTTGTGATTAACCATAGCTTGGAACAGCCACTTGTAGTGTGTCCAAAGTAGACTGGTCAGAGGTATTAATGATCATGAAGTGGCAGGTTGTCAGTTAGAAGTACTGTGGTAAAAACTTGAGTGGTCTCCCCTGAGGGAAAAGATGGGAGAATTTTGGGTTTAATAATGAAATCACTATTGTCATAACATTCTTAAATACAGAAAACGGCCCAATTTGGTGACAAGTGTGCCCTGGACACAGCAAACCTTTGTCTCATCCAGAACTGCTAGGATACAATCAATGCTCCTGTGTAAAATTAAGAATTTTTAAGCCACCTACTTTAAATATTATTTGAGTCTTTCCCATAAATGGAAACAACACCAGACCCCTGTCCTAGCTTACTGGTTCACCTGGTTCCTGGCATCCAAAACTTGAGGAAAAGATTATTTTTCTACCTCTAGTCTTCCAAAAGCTGGACACGCCTTCTAAATTGGTTATCGAGGCCTGTCATTAACAGATGGGGAGAGTGCGCTTCACTGTTGGGGGTGATTTGTTCCCTCCTAAAATAGCTGCCTAAGATAGATCAGTGGCTTCTAGGCTGCTAATTGAAAACAAGATGTATTTTACCTCGACTGTCTTTATTGCAACCAAGTGTGTGTTTTGCAGTGCTCCCGCAATCTAAAATCCTGATGGAGACAACCTTTGATCATTTGTAATCCATGACATACCTTGTATCAAAAGTCGACTTTGACTAATAAGACCACATAATGCAGAGATCATTGCTTTGTTTACGATTTACCTTTCTTGGTAGTTATTTTAAGGAAAGATTTATTTACAAAGACGGATCTGCAGCTCAAGCTGCTTGGACAAGATGCTTCTTCACAAGACTGAGAACTTTGGAGTAAAGACTGGTCTATCAAAATAATTTCCACTGAAAAGCAGAATATTAACTTACCCAAGCTTCAGTTAGAACAGATGAAACATAAAAAAAGACATTGTTACAATGCCTGGAAAGAAGGGGAGGGTGACCTTTGAGAACTCGGAGGTAAATTATTCCAATTTCTTAATCCTGGCACGTCTGATTTTAGAACACAAGCTTTTCTATCCATATTAATTTTTATATTGTGATTGACCATACCTTAAATTTTGGAAGAGCTTGGTTACACGGTGAAAGGACACATGTATGCACACGATTTGCAGATCTTCATGACCTTTCTGTAAAGCAGATGAGACTCTGGGCCGTGGTGTCTTTGTTTCTGGTCACACGAGGTAGCGCTGTGGTGTGTAAACCGTGTCACACGGAGATATCCCTACCAAGTGTACACCTCTTGTCATGGCCTGCTTCTGCATTGTTTCTGTGTGGACAGCAAAAACTTGTCCTGGCTGCTTTTATGCCAAGAAACCAAACCAGTGTCCATATGCTGAAGCCCCTGGTGGTTTGCTTATGTTGGTAACTGCAAAAATGAACCCAAACCAGGATTTTTTGCAGCTGCCGCCTCTCTGAATTGTATCTGTGATGGGCCACAGTCATTCCCATTCCAGATCACCCAATCCGTCTGTTCCAGTAGCTTATCTCCAAAAGTGACCAATGCCAGCTGCTGAAGAAGAGGTAAACTGGACTGCAGTAGATGTTTATGTTGTGATCTGGCCAGGAGGAGAATTTCATCCCTTTCGTTAGATTGATTTAGGTCCTGCAGCATGAAGCTTTATGTTCCCTCCAAAACTTTGAGGTATTTCAGTCTGTTTATTTAATTTCAACATTTATAACTATGGATGTTCAATTTATCTGTGTGGATGTCTCAGCCTTTTTTCTTAATCCAGCCGGGTTCTGTTAAAGCAATAACAAATACTACAGTAAATCAGGATTATGTCCTGAAATGGCAGCAGGGATTCGTTAATAGTGAAACAAAACTGGCATCATCACATCAGATAATGGGATTACCTGTCTCTGACCATATGAGTTGTGATCAGAAACAGAAAAGCAGGACATGTGCGCTATCTACAGGACCTTTTTTAATTGGTTTAAAAAGTATTAGAGAAGAGCTAGCCTAGGGCATAAGCAGCCCGGCGTTGGCCAGGCGTTAGCTCGGTGAGTCTTGGCCAGGTCATTTCCCTGTGGGAGCAGGGACATGGAGAGGGGAGCGGAACAGAAGTAGAAGGCAACTGCCAGGCACCCAGAAAAGACTTTTAGCGTAGGATCCACAGTAGGATCTATATCTACACCGGTAGACATGGCAAGCTTGCGTGTGGTGTGATTTATTCACTTTTTTTTTTTCAGATGGATTTAAGTGTGTTGATATGATAGAAATTTTATCAATTAGGAAAGATCCTCAGTAACCTCCTGACTTCTCTGTTAGTGTTCTTGGGAAAGATGGAAATATGTAACTTATTAAAAATCTGTGATTGTGTAAAACTATGGGGAGTAATAAACAACCTGTAGAGAACAAAAGGAACTCAGAAAGGTTTGGGATTTAGTCGGTAAATAGAATCACATGTGGCAAATGAAATTTAGAACTGAAATTGCTCCCTGATTTTTATTACACGCAGGCTGGCATGGTATAAAACAGAATCGCAAAGTCAGTAAGACTCATTTGAAACCAAAAGGCCTTGAGATGCCTTTGGAGCTTTCATTTTCCTTAACAAGATGGGGAGCATTTGGAAAATATTACAAGGGGCTGTGAAGCTGGAAATGTGTGATGTTCTCCTATGGCAGTCATGCCCATCTAATGCTACGCCCTGGTCATATGTACCAGGGAGCAGCTGTATAGGCCTGTGGTTGCTGCTTTCAGAGAAATCTTCCAGCAAGATGTGTGCAGGTAGAAAATATGAAGCAATTATTTACTAGCTAACACACAAAAAAGATAGCTGAGGCGTATCTAGCAGATAGGCTGAGCACTGGTACTCATCACCTCAGAGAAAGCATCTGAAGAGACTTTCCTGACCAGTCAGGTGTAACTGAGAGAAGGGAGATCAGCCCCTGGACCTGCCTCACTTGGGCTGCTGTTGCTCTCTTCCACCAGTGACGTGAACACCAGCACACAGGTGACCCAGCTGTTGGCCCTCACCCAGTGACTGCTAAACTCACGGTTTTTCCCTTTTTGGATTTCATACCATTTCATGATGCTGTTTTTGCTCTCGAAACCTTGAGCTACCAGTGATCCCTGTCTCAGCAAACTTCTTCCTCTGTCTGCAGTTTTACTTTTCTTTCCTTTCTATAGATTTTCACACAGTTCCTCCACGTGGCTTTGTAGCATCCTTGGCAGTCTGAAGCTGCGGTTGTGGAGCTGGGCTATGTCACAGCTAGCAGCCGAAGAGGCAGTTGGGCCCTTGTGGGGTCAAGAAGAGGGAGCACGGCAAGGCCAGCTCGCCTGCTCCCAAACCTGGGCACTCTTCAGAGGCTGACACAAGCCCAGCATCACCAGCAGGCAGTTTGGATAAACTGCTCTGTTTTGAGGATGAACGAGTTCAATCCCATGGATGTGAGGCACGCTGTGCCAGCTGGTCTCAGTGAGAATGGTCAGGGGCACACTTAATTTTTGAATATATGTTTGGCCACATTTGCCTTTCTCTGCCTTCCTCTGGCAGCAACTGAAAACATGAATTCTCACTACAAGGAGCATATTGAGGTGCTGGAGAGGGCACAGAGGTGGGCTACCAAGCTGGTAAAGGATTTGGAGAATGTGTCGTATGAGGAAAGGCTGAGGGATCTGGGGCTGTTTAGCCTGGAGAAGAGGAGACTGAGGGGAGACCTCATCGCTCCCTCCAACTACCTGACAGGAGGTTGTAGCGAGGCAGGGGTTGGTCTGTTCTCCCTAGTGGCAAGTGATAGGACAAAGGGAAATGGCCTCAAGTTGCACCAGGTTCAGGTTTGATATTAGGAAGGATTTCTTTACTGAAAGGGTTGTCAGCTGTGGGAACAGGCTGCCCAGGTAGGTGGTTGAGTCACCATCCCTGGAGATGTTTAAGAGATGGGTGGATGTTGTGCTGGGGGACATGGTTTAGTGTTGTTGACAGGGCTAGGACAGAGGTTGGACTCTATGATCTTGAAGGTCTCTTCCAAGTGAACCTGTTCTATGATTCTATAATTCTCCTGAAATCAGGGTCTACTGGCAGCGTTAGGTTTACCTGGAGAAGACAGACCTTGTGCACCGATCAGGGCAGCAGGCTCCGGTCACTAACCTGGACACCCAGCAGCCGTGTTCCCTGGCAACTTGGAGACAGTCACCCAGGGTGTGCCTGGGCCTTCTCACGCAGGTCCACAGGCTGGCAGCTCCCAAAGCCTGCAGAGGCTTCTTGAGTTACTTCTGTAATGATCTGGTTTGACAGTAGGCTTTTGGGTGCCTATGGATTACCAGGAAACAGTGAAATGCATTTTATGTAAGGAAATACCAACGTGCTTTACATCGTGTTTAGCTTTTGCTATTGATTCCAGCTGGAGAAAACACAAATCTAAAGAAGCATGAAGAAATGCAGAAGCTACACTGGATCATAGCAGACATCCTGGGAAGCTGCAAATTCAGCTTCTGCTCGAGCCTGCTTTGCTCGCTTCTATTTGCTTCAAGTCTGGAGGGAAAGTCACCCTTGGGTGGTGCTGTGATTCAAGGCTCCTGGGCCAGGGGGAAGTGGACACTCCCCCTGATTCAAAAGAAATTTGAATGCTGACACACAGCCTCCTTTCTCTGGGGATTTGTTATGTATTTTTCTGGTCCGCAAAGGAAAGATTTCATTCAAGTTTGTCAGGGTGGCAGCTTTTGGAGTGCTGGTTCTGGACCAAGCAGTGTGTCCTGAAGCTGTGAAGACTGTGCTTTGCGGTGCCAGTGACTGCTTGATCTTCTCAATGAGAACTGGTGGAGTTACAGGGTAGAACGAATTCCCTCCCACGTAACTGTGTGTCAGCTCCCATTTTCCTTGCCAAGAGTGTGCGGACAGCGTAGTTTTAATTCAGGTTTGAGTGGTGTGAAATCTCCAAGAGCTGCTGATTGATCCGTTGCAGTGCAGTCACGTACTTACTAGGACAGGACTGAGAACAATTTAATTATTTGCCATTAGCTCACTTCCAGACAGTAACCTGTGTGATCACAGCTGACAGACAGCAAAGAGCAAGAGTCATGCTGTTCCCTAGTTGACAGCAGAGCTGGTGGACTCAGGAGGTTCTGTCCGTGCCGTGTACAGCAGGTGGATCCCTGAACACGTTTTACCCATCAGTAAGCTTGCACTGTGCCTACACAGCGATGCCTGTTTATGCCACTTCTTTGGCTTCAGGCAGAGCCAAAAAAATTGCTTTCCTCTAGGGTTTTGGGATACCCGTGATCCTGGCAGCTCTGCTGATTCCTTATAGTATCATTTCCTTCCCAGGGAGGGCCCCAGGACCAGGGGTGGTTTTCAAGCAGGGTGTGACCGGTATTAGACAGAAGATCTGTCCTCATATTTCTGCCCATGACCTGTTTTGACACCGTGACTCACTGCTCTGACAGTCTGTGTGGGTCAGCCGTAATTACCACGGCTCATCTGACTTGGGTTAGCTTTGTCAGTTCTTTCCTGTGGGAGCCGTGACAGTGGTAGCCAGTGTCCCACCGCCCTCCTTAAAATGAAGGGCTGTTTATTAGAACAGAAGCCTGTATTGTTTTAAGAGTTGATGATCCCCTAAGACAGACTTCTCTGCTGCACGGTCTGGCCATGTCCACTGTAGCAGAGCTGTTTTGCCCACAGAGATGCTTTGTGTTGGTGCTCAGCCCTGCAGCAGCACGTGTCAGTTCAAACCTCTCTCCTTGCGGTCGCATCCGTGCCCTTTTGATCTGTTCGCTCCCAGCGCCGGCCAGGCTGGGTCTGCAGGTTGCCAGCATGGTCCCCGTTGTGCTTCGGGTGTGACCCAGAGACCGTCGTCCCAGGAGGGTGTGCTAGGCACAGGGACACAGGGTAGATTTCCTGCTCTCCCAGCCCAGGTCTGACTGGTGCAGGCAGAGAGCTCAGTCTGAGAGGAACGTGGGAGTTGCACATCACTGTCCAGATCGCACGCGGTCACGCAGGCAGACACAAACAGTTATTGGGGTTTTGGTGTTTTTTTGATGTTTAGCTGGGCCACAAACACAGAACAAGGCTCAAAACATATGGATTTTTTAGGGGTATTTTACTGCCTATTCTTCTTTCTGTCTTCCCCTTCATCCTGTCTGGTAACTCCACTTTCCATCTCCAGTTTCCACTCACTGTATTTGAGCTAAGAGCCAAGAGAGGAGCAAGGACTGTCGGTCACCCGTTCTGTCCTGCTCCTGGCTCTCCTGTAAGAACCATGATGAGACCTGGAGCTATATTAACGGTAATGTCAGGGAGATCACCCATGTTGCCACATCTGTAGCCTCGCCAGTTCTTTTTGCAGGCAAGCTCACCTATGGAGTCTTCTAATTTTCCTGTTCTTCAGTGACCTGAGCAAAACCTCTCTGGGAAGAGGCATGAAATGCAAGTTACCAAGTTAATGCAGTCCCAGGCTCCAGCTCTAAATGTCCTTCCTTAATGAAAATTGCCTTGAATTTCAGGTCTGGGAATTTGACTGTGCTGAAGTCTCAGAGCAACTCAGAAGTCTCAGAGCAACTCATTTACTAACCTACTGTTGTCGCCTGTTCAGGGAATTCCCAATGAAAGCTGGAGGTTGACCAAGATAAATGAGCGCTACGAGCTGTGTGATACATACCCTGCCATTCTAGCTGTGCCCGTAAACATTCCTGATGAAGAATTAAAGAGAGTAGCATCTTTCAGATCAAGAGGACGCATACCAGTGAGTGTGACAAAAGAAGCCACTTTGATGTGGTTTTGTTACATACCCATGGGCCATAAATAATACCAAGATCAGACTGAGTGGATTCCGGGGAGCAAATGAATGGTTAATGGATAATAAAAGTGACAGCAACATGTTTGAGGAGTTAGAAAACAACATTATTTGCTGGGACTATTGTTGTGAAAGAGAGAGAGACTAAACCAAAACGAGAAGATAAGATAACAGCCCAACCTAGACTGAATCTCACAAAACAGCCCTATTCGGTTGTTTACAATTGTTGGGCCTGGTCTAACTTTCAGGAGAGAGAAATACTGAGTGATGCTCATGATGAAAACTCTTATTAAATGAAATTAAAACAAAACAAAATGAAATGAAAACAAAACACATTGCTGTGATGATTGTTTTGGTGGTAACTGAAAATATACTGGTTTAATTCTCAAGCCTATAGAAAATTAAATCTCTTTCTAAAATGCCGAATTTTTACATGGTGTAACACAGAGTAAGACACAGCCCAGTGAGTGCAGAGTGAGAAAATGTGTGTGTGACTCAAAACAGTGAAGAAACAGTCTGTGTCATATTTAAAAGTCAGACTTAAACCTATTTTTGCCACCTTTTGTTTGTTCAAACTTTGAGAATACCACAGAACAAATGAGTAAGGATGGAAGAGTTCTTCCTTTCATTCAATCACGATTTAGTAGAATCCAGCTGTCTAGAACCAGCTAATACATAGCAGGATCCCAGAGCAAGCCATTACAGGTAAAACACTTCACTGGCTTGGTAAATCCCGTTTTTCCTTCATTTCTTTCTTATTTGTTTGCAAAGGTGTTGTCATGGATTCACCCAGAAAGTCAAGCAACGATCACTCGCTGTAGCCAGCCAATGGTGGGAGTGAGTGGCAAGCGAAGCAAGGAAGATGAGAAGTACCTTCAAGCCATCATGGATTCTAATGCCCAGTCTCATAAAATCTTCATATTTGATGCAAGACCTAGCGTGAATGCTGTAGCCAATAAGGTCAGATGTTTCTTCCTGTGTCTAAAGCTGGGAATGTAATAATTCAGAGCACATTTTCCACCACCATTTCAAATTGGTTTTGAGGATCACAGAAGGCTTTCCACTGTGAAGGGGATCGTATGCAATGGTCTGATTCTCTAGACAGGCTTTTACACCTGCACTGCTACCTGTAAGATACAGGTGTGACTAGTAAAGGTCCATCGGGATTGCAAGGTGGGGGAAAAAATGTCAAAGTAATACTGAGGTCAAACTCTAGCGCCCTGGATCTTGTGTGTCACCATTTTTCACTTCACAAAACTGGAAGAACAGCAGCCCTCTGTCCCTGTTAACCCTGATGCAGCACAAGATACTCAGCACTTCTGAAAATCGTGATCTTTAATTTCACAATATGAGCCGGGGTTCTTTAATGTCTAGGAATGTTACTGGGTTCTTTCTGCTGTTAGAGAATCACGGAATAGTTTGGGTTGGAAGGGACCTTCAAAAGCCATCTAATCCAACCCCCCTGCAATGAACAGGGACGTCTTCATCTGGATCAGGTTGCTCAGAGCCCCATCCAGCCTGACCTTGAACCTTTCCAGGGGCTGGAACATCTACAGCTTGGCTGGGCAACCTGTGCCAGTCTTTGACCACCCTCAAAGTAAAATCCTCTGAGTGCAACCACCCAACCAATTCCTTACCCACCAGACAGTCCACCTGTCAAATCCGTATCTCTCCAATTTAGAGAGAAGGGTGTTGCAGGGGACCACATCAAAGGCCTTGCAAAAGTCCAGATAGACAACATCTGTAGTTCTTCCCTTGCCACTCCGTCATAGAAAGCCACTAGGTTGACCAGGCAGGACTTGCCCTTGGTGAAGCTTTCTCCTCCACTTGCCTTAGCAGAGCTTCTAGGAGGATCTATGCCATGATCTTCCCAGGCACAGAGGTGGGGTTGATGGGTCGGTAGTTCCCAGGGCTCTTCTTTCTATGCTTTTTAAAATTATGTCTTATACTATCACTGTAAGCCCTGTTTTAATGGTAGAACTGCGTTGTTGCACTGGAGCTGATTTTTTTTTTTTTTTTAAATCTGCCTCTCCCACTACTTAGGAAAGGCAATTAGTGTGTGGGATATACTCCTCTATAATAGTATGGTAAATTTGTAAATGACAGAATAGGGAATCTAATGAGCTAGCAGCTTGAATGGGTATAAATGATAATTACAGGGAAAAAGAAGGATTGTAATGTGATATTCTGTGGTAAAAAACATAGCTTTCATTAACTGTTGCAGGAAAGAGACACAGAGTATATGGATGGACATGTTTGCACCCAATTTTAAGATAAATCCAATGTTTTCTGCCTGCTTTAGATAGCACAATCACAGCAGTATTTTGTCAGCTGATATTTGCTCGAATCGGGTGAGGTGTAAAATATGTTTCTGCCTAATGGTTTACATGTGGATTTTGTTCTTTAGGCTAAAGGAGGGGGCTATGAGAGCGAGGATGCCTATCAGAATGCAGAATTGGTGTTCCTGGACATTCACAATATTCATGTCATGAGAGAGTCGCTGAGAAAACTGAAAGAAATTGTATATCCCAATATTGAGGAGACTCACTGGCTGTCTAATTTAGAGTCCACTCACTGGCTAGAGCATGTCAAGGTATGCACGTCTGCGCCCACTGGATGGGGCCAAGTAACCACAAGTCATTCCAGTCTGCTCACTGGGAAATGTATCCAGAGCTAACTCTGGTGCTGGGTTTTCAATTAATGTGAAATTTGAAGACTTACAGTTTGTTTTCAATTTATAAACAACTAAACCTACAGTTTCGTGGAATGGAGAGTTTTGAGGAGATGGGAGGGACAAGAGAGGGAGTTGAAATACTGAAAGATGGGTTTTTGGAAGCAAAGTGTGTTCCTGAGTAATGCCTAACAGTGAAAGCCCTGATCGGGGCACAGGAGTCACAGTTTCCAAGCTCTTCACTCGGGGATCCTCGATGTCCTGGCGTTACTGCCTGGTCCAGACCAGCAAATGTTGGGAGCTCATGCCTCATCAGCCTTTTGGGAATCCAAGTAGAGTCAGAGGGAGTGGGGCAAAATGTTTCAGCTTCTACAGATACTGATTCTCAGATTAAACTCTTTCTCTCCTAAAAATGTCCATCTTACACTGTTGACCTGCTAATGCCGACAGGGACAAACCTGCTTCTGGGGCAGTTGCA
The DNA here is from genome assembly GCF_000703405.1 of Apaloderma vittatum. NCBI lineage: Eukaryota > Metazoa > Chordata > Aves > Trogoniformes > Trogonidae > Apaloderma > Apaloderma vittatum. The sequence continues at coordinate 6,310 of NW_009703224.1, read as the reverse complement.
AGGCGATGGCCAGTTTGTGTTTGTGTTCAGACACAGAATGCTTCTGCGTTTCAATCGTGACCTGTCGAAGGACTTAGCTAGCTCTAGAATTGTGCCTACACCACAGTTAAGACATGTTGTCATCTTACTGGAACAAAAACCAGTGATCAACAATTCCCCGTCCTAGTTCTAAAGTAATGGGACTGATTTACCATTCTCCTTGAGGCAGACAGAGTCCTTGGTTTGTCCTCTGCTGTCACTAGTCATTTTTCATTTATAGTTTCTGTTCCAAAGAGATTGTGCAACTTTTTTTTTTTCTTTTTCCCCCTTGTCCTAGCTCATTCTTGCTGGAGCCCTTCGGATCGCTGACAAGGTGGAGTCAGGGAAGACGTCTGTGGTTGTGCACTGCAGCGATGGCTGGGACCGGACAGCCCAGCTCACCTCTCTCTCTCTGCTCATGCTAGATGGCTACTACCGAACTATCAGGGGCTTTGAAGTGCTCGTGGAGAAGGAGTGGCTGAGCTTCGGCCACAGATTTCAGCTGGTGAGTCACTGGCCCTTGGAAGGCACTGAACACAAACTTATTGTCCACCTTGAAGGATTTCCAAGGAGTTTAGCCTTTCCTGTGAGACGTCTCCCACCTGAACTTGCAGAAGAAAGGTGAATGCTGCTGCTGTTGTTTTCTGCCTGTAATTCCAGTCATCTCTTAACTGCCTTGGAGACAGCTTTGGTTAGGCAGGAGGAACAGGTGGTATTAAAACTCTTGGGTGCCTTACTAATACGCTGCTTAAATTAACGGTGTGCTTTGGATTCACAATAGGCATTGCTGCTGGGAGTTAGCAGGGACCACTGGGGTATTTTTTGTCTGTCTTTCCAGTTCAGTCCATTTTCTGAGACTGCTTGGACACCGTCATCTAGCGAATGCCTTAGTATTAAAGGGGCTGGGGAATCTGCTTATGGCCTTGACCTCATGGTTTCTGCAGGCACGTATTATTTTTGAAGAGGCTTTTAATGGTCTAGGTAAAAGATCAGCAGATTGAGACTGGACCAAGAGTACCTCATGGTTGTGTCCCTAGAGTTGCCAGAGAGGCAGCTTTATAGACCTGTGACACAGCAGTTTGCCCTGATGGGAATCAAGAGCGTCTTTCAGTAGTGTCCTTTCAGGCTTTGTTCCTGTTGTGTTTTGCTTGTGACTCTTCTCTTGTGGTGGTTTAATTCTGGCAAGGGCTCGAACAAGGTCTGTTTACTGCACAGGAGATGCTGGGTTGTGTAGTCAAATGCTCTGAGGAAGGCGGCGAAACTGAGGTACTAAGCAACTGAGGTTCTGCCACAGCTAAACTGTCCCTGGTGTTTTACAAATGAGTATTTTGGCTTCCCTGTCCGTACAAAGACAAATTTCCTTTGAGGGGAGAATGCTATTACAGAAGAGGTAGGGGTTGCTATTACTTACTGGTTCTAGTTCTGTGTTTGTACCATACTTAGGGCTCCTGGGCAATCTAAAACCACTGAGGTACTACACTAGTTATAAGGAATCAGGCCTCACATGCCTTGGCCACACAGCACAGTCGAGGTTGGAGGCCAACTTCTGGGGATACTTTCATCACTGCCTCTCGTGAGGTGGCAGGAGACGGGCTGGGTTAGTGTTTGTACAGCACTTGGAAGCTGCGAGGTGTTGTGTGACGGTTATCGCCGCCCGCCGTGCCTGTAGGTAGTGTTTAGATCTCGCACGCTGTACTACTGAAGTAGCCAGGGCGACAGCTGCAACTGAAGCAAAAAGCATTCTCGGTGGTTTTTTTTTTTTTCCCCTCCCCTTCTGAACTTTAGCTCTTAACTGAAATCAGTGCCAGCATAGCATCTGGAGACTCGACTCAAGCAGCTCTTGTTTTAACTTAGCGTGGAAATAACCCCATAAAGAAACTTCGCTTCAAAGACAAAGGGAGTAACTGTCCTTTACTCCTTTACCACTGTAAAGGACAAAGCAAAATCAAGACTCATTTGAACCTTCTTAAAGCTGCTGGTAAAGGCTCGGGTGACTGAGAGGGGACCCCAGCAGTTTCCCAGTGAAGCCCAGTGGGACTCATGTTCTTTGTTCTACTGTTTCAGAGAGTTGGCCACGGAGATAAGAACCATGCAGACGCAGATCGCTCTCCTGTCTTCCTCCAGTTCATCGACTGCGTCTGGCAAATGACAAGACAGGTAAATCGCTGGGTGGCACACGTGTCCACGAAGCCAGTGTACTGAGGCGTGGCACAGTGTCTGGCCACAGGAGTAATTTCCACACTCACCTGCACAGGGTCTCTTCCTGGGCTTCTGCTCTTTTCTTGACTCTTGCAACAAGTTTCCCGGGAGTCTGTTTAGCAAAGAGCCCGAGTGCGCAAGTGTGCAGAAAGGCCACGATGTTGGTTTGTGTCAGATTAGGTAGTTAGTGGGTGCTGCTTACCTACATGCTGCTATAATAAATGTGAGCTTGTGAGAAGCAGCTCGCCTTACCCTGAAGGGACAGCTGCCCCTTGGGGCAGGGACAGACACCCCAGCCATCCTAGGTGCCTTCAGAAGCATAAGTGACTTGAGCTGTTAATGTAATTAGGTCATTAGGAGCAGTCAACATGGTTTTACCAAGGGGAAGTCATGTTTGCCCAACCCGATAGCCTTTTATGAGGACATAACCATGTGGATAGATGATGGCCATACAGTGGACGTGGTTTATCTGGATTTCAGTAAAGCATTTGACACTGTCTCATACAGCATCCTTGTAGCTAAACTGAGGAAGTGGGGTCTGGATGACCAAGTAGTGAGGTGGGTTGTGAACTGGTTGAAGGAAGTCCAAGAGTCACTGTGAGGGTGACAGAGCCCTGGCACAGGCTGCCCAGGGAGGGTGTGGAGTCTCCTTCTCTGGAGACTTTCAAAACCCATCTGGATGCCTTCCTGTGTGACCTACTGTAGGTGATCCTGCTCTGGCAGGGGGGGTTGGACTAGATGATCTTCTGAGGTCCCTTCTAACCCCTGACATTCTTTGTGATTCTGTGTAAGTCTCTGTTGTGGTGGGCATTGCCTCTGCTCAAGCTGATTCTGTAACTAAACCTGCAGCAAGACATGTATTTGCTCCATTTTAACTTGAAGGCAAACATACTGCTTCTCATTCCAATGGGATATACAGAGCTAAGTTCCTCACTTCAAACCAGGCATGGCAGAGGCACAGCTCAGGAGACATACCCTATGGTTGGGAGGTTTCTCCCCAGGTATGTGGGACCTGATAGGTTTTTTGTGTCTGCTGTGACACAGAAGTGTCACATTGCAAATGTCAGTAGAGGTCACTTAGTTCACTGAAAAAAATTAGGCTCATCATGGATTAAAACAGGTGAAATGGAAAAGAAGAACGCCGCTGAACATTAAGCTGTACTGAATCCAAGCAGGGAAGGAGAGAGGTTGCACAATCATCAAGAGTCACTCTCATCTGCTCTCTTTGGCTTGCTTCTACAAGCAGGCATCCCAACCTGCAGCTGCTGAGGTCAGGATGTTGCAGCCAGGGCAGCCTGGGAAGAACAGGGTGGTTGGTGACAGGAAGTCCTCCCGCTCTCCTCTCCATCACCCCAAGCACGTCTTTGCAATTCATTGCATGTGTTCTTCCTGATCCTGTGCGGAGCCTCAGCTCTCCCTGTCTCAGGCTTGGTTGTTTCTGCAGGAAACAAACATCCATAGGTAACATAGCCCCTTCCCAGACTCCTGTTCCTCTCGCCAGCATGTGTTGCAAAGATGCCTCCCTGCTGTTGCCCCTGGGAAGTGCTGTGCTTCACACCCTGCTTATTTCCATTTGGCCCTGGGAAATTGCCATTTCTTCTTCTGCATTATTTCACATGTGCTTCAGCCTTTTGTTCGCAGTTTCATCGCGTGGTGTGTTGTGAGGGGCGGGCGTAGCAGAGCCAGCTTCAGTGTGGAGCAGCACTGAGTGTGTATAAACACAGCGGTCAAACCCTTCAGACCTCTGGCTTTTGCTCAGAATTCCTCCCTGCACATGTAAAGCAGCTTTCCAAGACAGAAACTCTGGCTTCTGGAAGGAGTAAATACGATCCTGAATATCCAGCCAGGCAGGGAACAGGGACAAATCCTGGTTTAGAAATTAGGAGAGGCCAACTCCTTACCAAGATCACAGAGTGGGAGAACACTTATTTGTGATTCCTGTTCTTAAAATCCCAGCCTAATTTTCTGGTTGTGTTTGAAGTTTCCTACAGCATTTGAGTTCAACGAGTACTTCCTGATAACCATCCTGGATCATCTGTACAGTTGTTTGTTCGGGACCTTCCTGTGCAGCAGTGAGCAGCAGAGAGTCAAGGAGGTAAGGCTGCTTCCCTCCAAGGTGAATGCCTGGAACGGGATTGCTCTAGCTCTCTGGGTACTGCTAGAGAAATTGTTTCAACGCTCAAAGGTAGTGGTGGATGCAGGTCTGGATCATGCCAAGCCCCCTTCTTAACCGCTGGGACACAGGGTACTGCCCTCTTCACACAAACCGCTGTCTGTTGGAGGCTTGACATTGTGGAGCAATGCCACCTCTGGACAGTCCTGCTGCTTTCAGCTACTCCCTGGTGGCTGAATAGCTCCTGGTGTCTCCCACATAGTTGGCAAAGCGGTTTTTCTTTGAACTTCAGTTTAATGTAACCTTCTCTGTGGAAGCTGGTACCTTTTTGTCCTCCCTTCTCCTTGAAGTTGTCCCATGAGGTTCCTTTTAACTGCCAAGTGTGCGTTGTCATTCTGCACACATAGGTTACGACAAGTAACTGATCTCAAGGTGTGCTCCTGCTGTTCTTCCTTTTTTGCGGGAGAGGACAGAGCTACTGATACTAGGAAGGACGTGCCTCTAGGTCCTGCCACCAGCCAGGTCTGCCCTGCAGTCTGGTCAAGGTGTGTTTGTCAAGTGTGGAGCGTGTAGATGTGGACATTCAGACCCGGTCTGGAATTGGCAGGAAAAGCAGTGACACTCGTTCTGTCTCACCTACCTAAAGATGAAGCGTTTTGTCATCAAAATTGGCCACAGCCTAAATCAGAGGCATGCAGAGGGCAGTGCTCTGTGGACCTGATGTGATTATATTTGATAGTATATGAGTTAAAAAACATAAATAAAATGTACTGTAATACAGTGCAATACTGTAGTAAATCAGTGTCCCTGTTTCTCTAGAGTCTGCTGTGATCAAATAATTGTAATTTCCAGAGAAGAAAACCCACATGCTGTTTGCATGTGGGTTTGGGTGTTTGTTTTTTTATTCATTTTTAAGGTCTCAGCCTAGCAAAGTACTTAATCTAGAAAGCACTTCAACGCTAGTTTCGCTGGGACTATTCACAGGTGTAATTATTCCACTAGATCGGGGCCTAAGTCAAATGTTTTCTTTTTCTCTTTGCAATTAAATACTCTAGCAAGTCCTCCAGGAGCACTTTAAAGAGGTGAGGTTTAACTAAAGCGTTGGGAGCTCACGTGCTAGTGTCCCCTTGCTGTGCTGATGGAGATTCCTGGTCTGCGTTGGCAGCTGGGTGGGTAAGAGGAGGTGTTTCCGTGCCAGGCTGGGGATGTGCCTGCCTGCATCCACGTGCTTTGATTACAGTAACCACATCAAAAGAACATCGGTGGTGGTTTTTTTAAGCTACAAAAAGAGAACCAGCTCTGTATTAACAACAGGCATATGTATGTGCCGTTACACTTTGTAGATAAATGCTGGGATTTGTATGGGAAATAAAGTCTCTCTCACCCCCTTCCTTTACAGAGCCTTCCAAAAAGGACCGTATCACTTTGGTCGTACATCAACAGCCAGCTGGAAGACTTTACCAACCCCTTGTATGTGAGCTACTCCAACCACGTCCTCTATCCCGTGGCCAGCATGCGCCATCTCGAGCTGTGGGTCGGCTACTACATCCGCTGGAACCCCCGCATGAAACCACAGGTACCTCTGGATCCTGCTTTTATGTCCCTCTCTGACAGTACTAGTGCTGTCATAGAACCATGGAATAGTTTCAGCTGGAAGAGACCTTGAAGATCATCGAGTCCAGCCTTTGTCCCAGCCCTGTCAACCAGCTAAACGATGCCCCCTAATACAACATCCACCCGTCTCTTAAACACCTCCAGGGATGGTGACTCAACCACCTCCCTGGGCAGCCTGTTCCAGTGGCTGACAACCCTTTCAGTAAAGAAATTCTTCAAGACCTTCGAAGCACAAGAAGTAATGTGCAAACTTACACTGCCACTGCTTAAATCTAAAATCAAAAATCTACAGCTGGCTGATGCAGGTGCTCGGCTGGAGGTCGCTGCCTTGTGAGATGGAACAGTTCATCCTGGGGATGATCACAC